>NC_053155.1:78636952-78888227 GCF_016835505.1 Polypterus senegalus
ACCACTGTGTTCCCATGTTTAGTACATGCTTGAATTCCTATCATCAGGAAAATATCAAAATATCAAGTATACATCTCAGTATTTTAATTATTCAGAGAGCTGTAATATCACGAATGTAATGGATTCTGTGTTCAGTCGGAGGAAGCACATAGAACATCAAATACAAAACAAAACATTTAACGTGCTACTTTAATTATGATGGGATTTGAGAAACTAGTAAATTAAACGATTTTATGAGGAAGATTATGATGTTCTACTTAATGAGAAAATAAACTATGTGATTAAAGTGTAAATTTTCCGATTAAAATTGACATTTCAAGCTTTTTTCCCTATTTTTTTTTTCTCTGTACCCCAATAAGCTTTCATATGACACTCAGACAGTGGACTACGACTCGCCTTTCCATGGCAACTTTGATATCTGACAACTTATTTTTTTATTTCAGGCACTGTGCGCCTGTGAACTTCCTTTTGTTATTTATACCACTGTTAAAACCAACAAAAAGTATGTTTTTCCTTGCCTCCACTTGGTATTCGCAGAAATTCTTCTGTTCTCCGACCACAGTGCTTTTGCAATTGCCTTTCACAGAACGTTGAGGGCTATTTATATTGATTTGCATATTCAAAGAGGCGTGATTCTGGGAGGAATTTGGGGGGTGGCAGCAGGCTCGTGCACATGCGTTACTTTTCATACTGACCAGGATTTATGGAGTGGAAGAACGTGGAAGTTGGCAAACGCACAGATTTATGCATCTGGATTTTTTTGTGAGTACGAACATTTCTGCTTTTGTCTGTATGCCATGTTTTAGTGCGAAGTCTACGTGCAGCGTTGTGCATGAGGCCCCAGGACTCTACAAGTCATTGTTCTGGAAAATTTGCTACACAGGGTGGCAGGTTATCTTCAAAGACCAGTAGTCTCCACTGGAGTGTGATATAAATGATCACGATTCTCATTAAAATTACCCTTTTCCTGAGGAAGTATAAATTAATATGATGAAGTAATATTCAATCTGCGAAAAATGACAATGTAAATGCTCTAGAAAGAAACATCCCAACATGCTGTACAAACTCCCATAATAAATGCTTTCCCACAAAGTGAAAGTTACATATCCATCCATTACTAAATATGCTCAAGCTAGGGTCAAAGTGCCAGAATCTATCCAGGTTGCTTTCGATACAAATTACAAAGCAGTTCCAAACCTGTAAAGGATACCATAAACAAATCTGAAATGAGTCATACAGGACCAATTTAGAATTGTTTATTTTAAATATGTATACAAATAACTGCATTACTCTTTACTTAAAATAAATACCAACTGCAGAGTCTGCAAAGATAGGTAATTCATTACTAACTTACAAATATTTTTTTATACTAATTACATACTAACCTTATTTTGATATTACACAAATTAATTGCGTTATTTCTATTTTTAGACCGCGTTTCTTGTAAGCCTGGAACAAGTGAGTATCTCCAGTCAAAAGGTCTGAGATATGAAAAAGTCTGGATAGAGGACCTGGCCTACTCATGACTGTAGCAGAGCCTTAAACTGAATAACACTGATCTTGGCCAGACTTTTGAGATACATACTGTATATGTATATTTAAAAACAATACCTTTTTCTTTAACATTTCTTTACCATTGGTTTTTCCCCCGGGGGTTATTTTGAAATTTCGAAGGAGCTCATGGAATGTTTGGCCTTGTAGCTTTATTGATGAGCCACAATTGTAAAAATATTACAGTAGTAAGATTAGAATTATTATTACACACAAATATTATAGTATTTAAATTTGTACATGTAAAGAGCTACTGGTTGATGTGCAGTATATAAACATACTTTTTAAAAATAAAGGAATTTGCTTTGAAATGGAATACCAATTATGAAGAATTAATGGAATCTTCTCAATTTAACTTATAATTGAAAAAAAGGTAAGGAAATAACTCAATATTTTATTTTAAACACTTCGCTCGCCAACACCACCACCCACCCGTGCTACATGCTGTTGTGAATAGGGGGGCTGAACGTACCCCCAAGGAGACGCAGTCGTTCCTCCAAAACCATCACGAGTAATATTTTTAATATTTTACATCTGTTTGCGCTAATGCCATCTTTACTATCATTTTTTTGAGACTTTCGAATTTTCCTACTTCCATTATCTCTAACCTGCTCTGCATGTGTATCGTGCCAACGTTTTTGAATTCTTTATGACGTTCTATTTTGTCTTTTTCTGGCCCCAGGCATGATTAAATCTCTTGGTACAAAGTCTTCATGGAACGGTCTGATTATTACTTTTGTTATTTTTTGTTCTTTTTTGCATTCGTTTCTCTCCAAAGCTTTTGGGTCTCTTTTCGACACCCTGCTCTTTCTTCTTCACTTAGTCGTTGATGTGTCATCTAGAACGTATAAAATTTTTAACAGCTGAGAGCACAGGAAGTGTGTCTGCCAAAAGCATTCCAACAACTGAGAGGTTGTAAGTAGGGTGTGACTTGCAAAAGTCACCGTCTCACGGGACTTGCTTCCAAAGGTTGTAAGGATGACATGACTTGACCGTCTCGCGGGACGTGAAAGTGTCTCTTCAAAAGAGCATGTCTTGTTGCCTGAAAAAAAGTCTTGTCTCGTCCCAAGAATTTTTTTTTTTATAATAGATGTTTTATTATCATAAAGATAATTAAAGATAAATGTTACAAGGGATATTGAGAACTGTCCGAATAAATTTATTCTCTTCTAAGAAGTTGGGATTTTATAATGCGTTAATGGAAAATAAAAAAAAAAACAGTTAAGCAGTAGGACCACCAAATTAGAATTATTTAAAGGGACATAACACTCTACACATTTTTCAAAGGCAACATAAGCTTGTGTTTTGGCAATGATGACTATGAACATAAATCTTCTAATAGCAACATTAGTTTTCCCAGTAAAATATGCACTCCTAAATATATGTTGAGAACTGGAGGAATAATTTGAAACTCCAAGCTATATGGGTATATATATGGGTTGGAGACAACTGCACTAACAAAAAAACAGGAGACAGAGTAGGAAATGGCAGAGTTAAAGATGTGAACATTTGTATTGGGTGTGATGAGGGTGAATAGGATTAGAAATGAGTACATGTAAATGAAATGAAATAAATAAATAAATTAAATAAAGAAATGAGTAAATGGGTCAGTTCAGGTTGGATAGTTTGGAGGCAAAACCAGGGGGATGAGATTGTGTTGGTTTGGACATGTGCAGAGGAGAGATGCCAAGTATATTGGAAGGATGATGTTAAGAATAGAGCTGCCAGGTAAGAGGAAAACAGGAAGGCCTAAGAGGAGGTTTATGGATGTGGTGAGAGAGGACATGCAGGTGATGGGTGTAACAGAAAAAGATGCAGAGGTCAGAAAAATATAAAAAAAAAGATGATCCGATGTGGTGACCCCTAATGGGAGCAGCAGAAAGACAAAGAAGAAGAAGCTAACTGTGTAAGAACAAAGCAGTCTTGTGGACTTATAAGTAGTAATACTGGATAGATGGTGACAGTTCAGATTTAAGTGATACAGGTAGTGTAAATAGTTTAAACTACAGAAGATAGCATGGAAAAATGAAATTGTTATTATGCTTCCAGACAATAAAATAATCTATATTTGTAAAATACTAAGGGTTGTCTATTTGTCATTATGCAAAAACTTATAAACCACTGGGCCTTGAACCTTTATCTTAATCGAGCTCTTATGATGTTGTACATGTAACATGACCCATGAAGTGGAGGTACAAGTTATCTAAGTCACATAATTGGGTTTTGGATTCTTTTCATGGCAAGTGGCAGTGCAGCTGCTGGAGGACAGACCTGCTGAGCATGAGACAAATTGCTGAAGCCAATTATGGGAATGATAGCTCTGGCCTCAGCAAAGTTATTGGAGTTCACACCATTCTTTCTGCAAAAACTGAATAGTCAAAATGTTTGATAAGGGGACCTGGTTTTTGAAAGTAAAGCAAATTGCAGAAATGAATCGTGTAATAGTAAAATGTATGGCAGCTTTGGCACCCCCTGTCCATCAAGCACATGTGGTGCAACAACCTGCTGGTACTCGGACACCACTGAGGCTTTGAAATATTATTTTGAAACATCTGAATATACATTTATTTTTAAAAATTATTTATTTATTTTCATTTACATATTGAATGGATTTATTACTTGCCCCGTGAATCTGTATCCTTGTTTTTATGTTTCTGCTGCTGTATGCATGCGAATTTCCCCTTGGGATTAAGAGCGTTAATCTAATCTAAACAATATGCCTGCTTTATACCATACCATTTTTATTTGTTGAGCGCTTAAAAACACAGCATTACAACTGACCGAAGCGCTGTACAGTTAAAAAGAAGCAAGACTAAAAACAAAATATTAAACACAAACATTAAGAGAGAAATTAAAACAGAGATACTAAAAACAGGCCTTTAAGACAGTGCCTTTAAATTGATTGACAAACAATAGAAACAATAAAAAAAAACTTTAAAATGTATTTTTCTTAAAATATTTACTTTATATTGTTCTACATTGTGAGTTTGACAAATTTTGCTGAAAACAAAAAAGTGCATTGTTTCTTCAACTGTGAATATGTGGAATGAATGAGAATGAAAGCAGTCATGGTTCAGTGCTAGATGATTTTGTTAACAGTTTTAATGAGTCCTTTCTCCATCTAAATGTTATAAAAATTAACGAATCAACAATTAACTTTAGAAGAAAGCTTTTCCGCTCACAAGAAATAAAGACCAAGCATTGGAGATTGTTTGCAATTATAAATATCTAGGGACAATCATAGATTCAAAACTGACTAATGAAATTACAGAATCTGCAAGAAGGGACAACAGCACCTCTACTGTTTAAGGAGATCGACTATTTACAGTGAGTCCTACCATTATGCCACTCTGTTATAAATCTTATATTAAGTCTTTCTTCATATATTCTGCTGGTGTTATCCGGAAATCGTAATCTCAGCAACAAAACCAGAATAAATCAAATTGGAAAATGTAGCAGTAAAATAAGAAGGCCTCACTCACAGAACTGTCAGTTGTTCCCATCAGGTCGCGGGTACAAGGCTCAAAGGACAAAATGCAGTGGGCTCAAGTACTCTTCAAATATTTCCAACCACTATTAAACTTCTAAAAAGGTTCAACTTTAATAAACATCCGCAGGCTTTAATCATGGGATTAAGCAATATTATTTGCATTAATAATTGGGCAAGTTTAATGACGGCTTAATGTTTGTGTAATCGTAGTTCTCACTGCTATATTTTATTTATTTGCTCTTAGTTTATGTTTGATAGGCATCATCTTTATGATGTGTTTTTGAATTTGTGTAAAACTGTTGACAAATCAAATTTCACTCTTAAGACAATAAATTTTACTGAACTGAACTTGAACCCTGTACAGCATTAGTTACTCACTTTGCGACCAATGCTACCAGGTTAGGCGAACTAGAATTAGACAATCTGATTCGAGAACTGCGATCTTAAAATTAAAAAGAAAACTGCAACGCAAACCTACTTAAATATTTAAAGAAATAAATGCGGCAGTACAGTACACTTGTTATAGGCTTTTACAAGTCTGGACTTTATTTGGCGTATAAAAGCGTCAAGCACACGAATATAGGACTGCTTTTAAATTACAAATTAAACCGTTTAAAGAAAACTAAAACTATAAAATAAGTGGAAAAAAATCTTAGTGTTTCTAATAACAACGCCATTTGAATGAATGTTATTTTCCTTGTACACTCACTCTCCCTTTTACATCAAGGAACTTAATAAAATATCCCCCCAAAAAAAACTGCTATTAAATTATCCCGTTTTTTTCCGAGTTTAAAAATACCTTTAATGCCTTTGATCCATTTGTCCGCAGTAAGAACGCTGCCATTTTGCCTTTCACCTTCCACCAAACTTCCGGTAAGCCTCAGACACTTGGCAACAACAACTTCCGGTGTTACAAAGATCTCCGTCACTCTGTGATATAGTCAGTCATTTTTTGATAAACACTGCACTATCTGACTATGTAAGTTCAAAAACAGTCTGAAACATGGTGACAAATAATAGTCATTGGTGTGGCTTTGATACCAGCCATACAGTTATTACTTAAAGTCATGAAAAATTTCGTGTTTAGTTTGTTATTTGGGTCATATTTTACAGCGCTTAAATGGAAAGAGTTCACTACAGAAAGACTCTCTCACAATCAGACACCCGATTAGTCGGCTGATCCGATGGAATTCCCCTTTGAATCAAAGGGGCCAGTCGTGAATATGGGTCAGCGAGACTGAGCCATCTTTAGTCCCGTCCAAAGTAGTTTTTCATTATCTATTGTGTAATGTGCTTAAGGCTGTATTTACATCTTACGTGGGGCATTTTTTTATTCACAAAGTCTGTAGAATGTACCTAATTAAATGTACTGTAATAACACTGCCATCTTTTGCACCATAGTTAATGCTTTTTGAGTTAATATAATAATAATAATAATAATGTATTTACACACCAACTGCACAAAACACTGGTCACTGTATAGTAATTATACATGTTAGTATGAGACATATTAGCAATTGCGTACAATTTCTACAAGACTCGAAAATACATTCTTTTCAACAGCAAGATCGCACCCATTCCTAAATATAACATTACCATTTTCACTTTCATAGACATATTTTTTCTGTATACAGTATATATATGGTTGAAATAGTTCTACTGTCAAATAATGCAAAGAGTATGCAACACGTGTTTCGCCCTAATTCTGGGCTCATCAGGCGTACACACTCACTGCACCCCCTTTCGGGAATCGAACCTCCGACGTCAGCGCTAGAGGCGTTATCATCAGAAGAAAATTATTAGACATACAGGAATCCAAGGCAATATATAGAAAATGAGGGGTGAGTAGGTGGATAGGGGGGTGGTTAATGAGGTGGGGTTCCAAGAGTGTGGGTCATAAAGTCTTATTTATTATATGCATGGTCTTCTTTTCAAATCTGTATATGCTGGGTTGATGTCCAAATGTCTGGTAATGCTGTTTTCATTGGATAGCCATGATTCAGTCAGTTCTCTGACACTTTTAGCATTAGTCTTGAATTTTACTTGCACTGAGTCCCATTTAAATGTGTGTCCAGTTAAACATGTATGTGCATAACTCGGAGAAATCCAAAATGCTTTCAAAGCTACACTGGGGGCTGAATCTACCTAAGCTATGCCATTGGGAATTACGCAGCCCCAATCAGTGAAAAAGATTTATCTAGGACAACAAGACTGGACAAAAAGGTCTATCTGTTTTATCCATGTAGAGGGCCATGTTCTCTTTGCCTTTTTCTGTTCTGAGAGGACCAGCTTTTGCTTGGTGGCTATATTCAGGTACAATGAGCTAGATAAGAAGACATGTTAGAGTAACTACAAGTTTATTCACCGCTGCACAGCTACCACTATCAAGTTGTATGGTTTGCAAAGTCACTTTCTATTTGCTTTTTGTTTATGGCACTAGGTATAATATTTGATCTATAATACATGAGTAAATGTGTATTGCCTGCCTGTTCTAGTACTCTGGTCTGATTGCCTGAGGTGATAGATGTGAAAAGGAAAGGGGAAGTACTATGCTGCAGCAGCAGTTAATCCTGACAGTGTGGAAAGAGCATGGGGTTTGTGGCATTCCTTTCATGGAGTATGGAGTGTAAAAGGGCAATAGGGTCACCCTAGGACATTACCACAACAAAACACTTCAAAATCTTTAAACTTAACTTTGTTGGTTCATATGTTTGAAAGACTATTGTGGTGTAGTAGAAACAGTAGGCAGGGCCTTGCTGGTAAAGTGAACTGAGGAGGACCCAATATTTGCATAATGTTATATGACTTACCACCTGGAAAAGAGAAGATTTCATTATTTTCTTCTATATTTAGGACTATTGTTGTTGCTGGTGTTTCTCCGTAGTCTTCTTCACAATTCTCACAATCAACAGGAGCATGTGAAGATAAGTAAGCAACTTCAGGAGACATGATCACAACTGGCATCAGTACATTCTTTTAAACTCTGGCAAAATCTTTGTGTCTCTTATAGTTTTTCATAACAAGAGTTTTTCATTTTGGTCAGAAGTGTATATGAAATATGAAGGCTTGTAGTATGGATTATAATGTTCTGGTCTGCACAGGAATTGTGAACCACTGTAGTGTAATACTGGATCAAAGCTTAAACATAACCTTCTGGTCAGAATATTTATTGAACGGCTATACCATTTGTATTCTAGAAAAAATACCCTAACACCATTTTTTGCCAGGTTCATCACATAATTAAATTTTAAAATCAATTAGACATTCAGCACTTATACAGATCTTCAGTTATACAGTGGAAATAAAATAATATAAAAGGTATACAAGTGATAACTTTTTTTTTAATTAGGCAAAACCTGCTAACTTTTCCAGACTCAGTATGTGGGTATGTGATACAGGCATAGTGTTAATTTTGCATCAAGAAAGAGATGCAGTACTTTAAGGTATAATATGCAGTAAATACAATATACATATTTAAAATGTGCCATCCATCTAAGTAGCTAATTACAGTAGGTACCATAAAACTAACTACACATGATTGTATGCTCAGTTATCAGAAATAAAAAACTGTCATCTACCTGACTAAAGAATTATTCACTGGCACATGGGCAGCATCACTACCTTCAGTCAAACTCTTCCAAGATTTTTTGTGTCTGTCATAATTTCTCTGGAGAAGTGTTCTTCATTCTCAGTGCTTTATCTTTACCGCTGCAGATGCTACTAGAACAGTGGAAAACACTTCCTATATGTAAAATAGACTATTTAAATAGATTATTCAGTTTTGCTTTATTTACAAAACAGTATAGGAAATGTTATATGCTGTTCCACGGTTGATAGTCAAGGAGCTCCACCTCCAAAGGAAAATGGCCATTTTTGTGCATTAACTTATTTTTCATAGCACTAAAGGGTGGCAGCGTTGGTCAGACATACAAGTAAGAATTTCACAGTACTTTGTACACAATACCACTACACTTAATACTTAAGCAATTTAAAAGCATAAAGAATTTATGAGAAAATTGTATAGCAAAAGTTCCTCAGACTTGTAGTAGTTATAGAAAAGTATTTTTTGTTCCAAATTGTATCAGACATTAGATAGATAGATAGATAGATAGATAGATAGATACTTTATTAATCCCAAGGGGATATTCACATAATCCAGCAGCAGTATACTGATACAAAAAACAATATTAAATTAAAGAGTAATAAAAATGCATGTAAAAGCAGACAATAACTTTGAGTAATGTTAGCATTTACTCCCCTGGGTGGAATTGAAGAGTCGCATAGTGTGGGGGAGGAACGATCTCCTCAGTCTGTCAGTGGAGCAGGGCAGTGACAAAAGTCTGTCGCTGAAGCTGCTCCTCTGCCTGGAAATGACACTGTTAAGTGGATGCGGTGGATTCTTCATGATTGACAAGAGCTTGCTTAGTGCCCGTCGCTCTTCTACAGATGTTAAAATGTCCAGCTTTATTACCACAATAGAGTCTGCCTTCTTAACAAGTTTGTCCAGGCGTGAGGCGTCTTTCATCTTTATGTTGCCTCCCCAGCACACCACAGCGTAGAAGAGGGCACTCGCCACAACCATCTGACAGAACATCTGCAGCATCTTATTGCTAATGTTAAAGGATGCCAGCCTTCTAAAGAAGTATAGTCGGCTCTGTCCTCTCTTGCACAGAGCATCAGTATTGGCAGTCCAGTCCAGGTTATCATCCAGCTGCTCCCAGGTATTTATAGGTCTGTACCCTCTGCACACAGTATCCTCTGATGATCACGGGGTCCATGAGGGGCCTGGGCCTCCTAAAATCCACCACCAGTTCCTTGGTCTTGCTGGTGTTCAGGTGTAAGTGGTCTGAGTCGCACCATTTAACAAAGTCTTTGATTAGCTTCCTGTACTCCTCCTCCTGCCCACTCCTGATGCAGCCCACAATAGCAGTGTTATTAGCGAACGTTTGCATATGGCAGGACTCCGAATCGTATTGGAAGTCTGATGTATAAAGGCTGAACAGGACCGGAGAGTCCTGTAGCACCATTATTGGGCATAATAGGAATATTATGAGAAAGAGCTTTCTACATTTACCCTGTCTCCCACAGGCTTATAAAACCATGTAGATGAAGTATGAATTCAGTGTGAATTGAAGAGAAAATAGTACAGTAATTTTTTTTTTTTTTTTACGTTTGCACTGGTAATACAATACCCAAGCACCTGCTTTTCCATTTGGAATCAGACATTTTTGGGCATTATATGAAAACTTTGTGAAAAATCTGCTCAAAATTTGCTTATTTATTATTGTCATGCAAACCATGTAAATCCAACAGAAATTCATGTTAAATTTAAGAGAAAACAATACATTAAAACTTTATCAAATTTGCATTAGTTATATTCATACACATACTCTTCTAGATGATATAAGACATTTTTATGCATTATGGGCAAATTCAGCAAAATAGCTATTGAAAGGTAACAGCCCAAATGACATATAAAATAATTTAAATGCAGTGGGAATTCAGTTTGTATTTAAGATAAAATGGTATAGTAAACATTCCTCAGACTTTTAGTAGATATATACCCAAGGATGTTCATTAGAACATTAAAGAATGTTGAAGATGACAGGCCATTCACTTGCCATTCCTATCCTTTTAATTCCTTTAAAATAACACTGAGTCAAGTTTTGAAGCTCCTTAAAGTCCTGCTGTCAACTTACTCAATGTGTCAGTGGTTATCTCTGTGAAGAAATAATCCCTATTGTTTTTGTGAAATTTACTCTTAACTAGTTTCCAAGTTTGCCCCCATGTTCGTGTTGAACTTGTTTTAAAGTAATAGCCTGGATTCACTGTACTAATTCCTTTCATAATTTTAAACATTTCAATTATGTCACCACTCGATCTCCTTTTGCTTTGAAAAGGCTCAGCTCTTTTGATAACTAGTCTCTACCCTTTCATATAAAATCTCTTAAGCATTAAGGACAAATCTTAGAAACAGCTACCCAAAGATGCCCTATCTGTCTTCCACCTTAATAGTGGATACACGTCTGTATGTGTGTTGATCTGGTTGTGAGGTCTCTGTTATATGTTTTTTGGTATAGGATTTCTAAAAACAATGCTAATATTAGTGATGTGTTATCTGTTAAAATGAAAAATGTAATAGATTTCATTTCTACATGCATTACAAAATACATTCCTGTTGAAAATGTTGCACTGCAAACTATGTTGATTACTCCTTTAAATGAGAACCTTTGCTAGTAGATATATAATTCTATTTAAACTTAGTATGAATTACAGTTTTATTTAGTAGTACATGGCATTGTAAACCTTCCTTAAAATTGCAGTAGTTCCGGCCAAGGAATTATCCTTTCACCAGTTGATTTTTTATGCAGTATTGGAATAAATTACAGGCCAAAGCTAACTTGTATGTAAGCAAGCAAGGCAGATCAAGTCTTTTAAAATGGATTAGGAGTTCGGCTGTGAATTTCCATGCGTTACTTCTAAAACGTATAAGCATAATTTATTTGTCATGCTGGTTTGTTTGCCAGTTCAGGAAAGTTGGATGAAAACAAAAACCCTTAAATGTTCACGTAAATCTGACGATCACAATCCTTAAGTATATTATATCCGCGCAAATAAAATGTAAGGCGTGAGTGGCTCGATCCTGAATCACCTCAGCGCAGGTAGTTTGATCACATTCGTTGAAATCAAGTTCTCACGCTCACAATTCTATCAAAATTTGAAAGAGCACGCGATCTAACTGGCTGGGCTGAACAAAATCTCTTTAATGGTCTAAACATCAAGCTACAAAAATCATGACGATTCAAAACGGCGTCAGCCCCTACCGCGTTTCCTTACAACTTTGATAAGAGTTAAAAAAATGTGGTCCGGTCAGTCTATGGAGCTTCCGCTCATTTTCCAGCATCTGTGCAGGCTCATCTTCTGACACTTCGGTTTTCTCCCACATTACAAAAGGTTTACATTGATTGGCAACTCTTATCTAAGTCGCGCAACGATGACGTAATCAAACGTCGTCGAGTCACGCACACTTTTAAAGAGTGGTCATGGCGTTAATGGGGATAAGCAATGAGTTTCGGGTTTTTAGCTGTGGTAAAACTTTCATAGTCATCAATATTAAAGAATCCAGGTTAGTGAAATTAAGAGTGATAAGCCATTTATTTCCCAAATTGAAAAACACCTGACGTTGTCGTGACAGTGTTATTTAAGCGCATGCTTTCATCTTGTAGTTAAATTTGATGACTCCGTGCATGGATTAAACGATTAATTTTATTTTCAATTCCAAGTACCGTTCTTAAACACCGAGTACTATTCATTTAAGTCCTCTAGTAAGTTTTTTTTATCATTTTTGGCTTCAGCAGGGGGCTAAATCTGGAAGTTAAGCCAAGATGCAAATGATTCAATAGAGATTATTAACAAGTAGCTATAAAGAGTACGTACAATTTTATTATCATGAATAGAGGAACAAGTTAATGTACTTGTGTACTAAAAGTACCCAAGTTAATGATAAATATTTTTCAGACCTTTCAGTTTTCAGGGACTGTCGGTGGTGAAACATTTAATGTTATCCAAGATATATGAAAAATGCAGTGCTATTCCAGAAGAGTTAATTTTAAGAGATTCTTTACATACCTATTTCTCGTTTAGTCAGTGTTCAAAATATTTTTTTTAAGTCATTGTGTACACATTTCGTTGCTTAGTGTGTCTGAACTGTTGTGATAACATTTGGAAAATTTCAGAAACCACCAGGATCCAACACCTTAATCGTTGTAACACTATAAGCTAGAGTTAGATTTACATTTCCTGGAATTTGTTTTATTTATTATTGTTTTGAATTTATTTTGCAGAGAAGATATCAAGCCTTTTATATTTGATTGTAGCACTGTAGAAAAACAGCCTTCAGGTAACAAAAAGGAGGGGTGAGTGTTATTGTGAATTTATTGTTCTTTTTTGTAATAGGATGTGATTTTTTTTTTTTAATTTGTTTTAACAGCCTTGAATAGAGTCAGTTGGTTTTAGATCTTTATTTAAAATATGAGTTATCTTTATAATGCAAGAGATTTTACTTCATACACATAACGGAGATAGTTGGAAACGCTTGTGAAATGTGCGTCTTTATACATTTAGGGGACTACCAGAGAAAGGATAATAGATAAATGTAAAAATGATTTACAGATTTTGTTTCAATACACGTGTAGCATCAAAAGCAATCTGTATGGTAGATTTTTATAATTTTTTCTACTGTGCATAATATATAGATGGTTTCAAAAAGGTATCAGTATTTCCTTTCCTTCTCTTTATTTGGCTTAATTTTTCAGAATCAAGAAAAAATGAAAACTATGAAG
This sequence comes from Polypterus senegalus, assembly GCF_016835505.1. Lineage (NCBI taxonomy): Eukaryota > Metazoa > Chordata > Cladistia > Polypteriformes > Polypteridae > Polypterus > Polypterus senegalus. The sequence goes on from NC_053155.1 coordinate 78,650,336, forward strand.
TTAAATCTCAATTTCATATTTGTCTTTTTGTAAACCATAATGGCAGCTTTTCTTTAGATGTTTGCATGTTCCCATATACTGTAAGTCAGTGTTTCCCAAACTTGGTCCTGGGGATCCACTGTGGCTGTAGGTTTTTGTTCCAACCAGCTTCCTAATCGGTGACAACACCTGATAGCACTGATCTCATTTAATTAGCTGGGATTTTTTTTTCTTTAATTGTACACTAGCAAAATACCCGTGCTTCGCAGTGGCGAAGTACTGCCTTAAAATTTTTATGAAGAAAATGTAACCTTTATAAACTGAGGGAAAATATGCCAATAATTATTTGTTAAGGATCTCTTTGTATACCATGTTGTCAGTTCGGCCCTCCGGTTGTAATATGACCAAGCTGTGCGCTGAGCTTACTCTTGAGCGTGCAACGTACTGTTGGCCATGTGAACAGTAATCTTGTCTCCAATCTCACAGCTTGGATTGCTGCTGTCATAATCGGTTTGAGTTTCATGGTTTGTTTCAATTACGACAGTATTTGTAGGACTTGTGTTGAAGAGACATTCGGCATCTGTCAAGCATTGTAAGCACACAACCGATTTCATCTATAACGTCACATCCAGCTTTTGAGAGTTTAAACATTCATAAACATCAAAGTGTCCACTACTGAAATTGTCACCTGTGAATCTAAGATGTTTAGGAGGCGTTGGCGGTTGTCGAAAGGTGTAAACGTTTTGGCCATTTCTGTACACTTAAAAGCGACAACCGAACAATTCAGCGGCAGCCATCAACTCACATGCAGATGCATAGGTGAAGGGCTTAAGCATTTCACTCTTATAGTGCTCATGTGTAGTATAATTATCTCCTGTACCGTCATCAGTCCACACCTTGAACCTGTCCTAGTCATTCAATACATAAGACACAATGTTCCTCCGGATATCAAGAGTGAGCCTGATATGGCCGTGCAATATGTAACAGAGAATGGAAAAGGCAGGTGCCATCTCCGGGCATGGAAACCACTTGGTAAGTGACAGTTCTTTGATCGATGGTGATCATCTTGATAGACATGTTAATGGGGGTACGGTTGGAATGATAAAAGAAATGGGTACCTGAACAATGTAAAGTAAGTCTAAAATACCTACACAATAACTATAATCGTAATAAACGAACAATAAAACAGCGGAGAAGCCGTGGATTAAATAAAACGGCTGTAGTTATCAGCAGGGAGACGTGAATCCCGTGGCGAAGCAAGGAAGGGAATGTAGAGCGACGGACGGCCTTATATAGGCAGGCAGCTAACAACGTGGGAGGCGTTGGAATGGAGGACCCAACACCGGCTCACACGGTGACCGAGCTGCAGGCTATGGACGTATATATGTACGCAACTAGGATTCAGTTAGCGTTGGGAACCCGCGTACCAAATTTCTTGAAGATGGGCCCATAAGTAACAAAGACCGTTGGAAAGTTCAGTATGGCGGCTGACCGTGGCGTCAAACCACCGAAATAAGTACGTACATCGGTTTCGGTTAGCGCAGGGAAGCCGCCTACCAAATTTCGTGAAGATGGGGCCATAAATAAGAAAGTTCAACATGGCGGATGTTGTTGACCGTTACGTGTAGAATTTCGAAATGAAACCTGTTTAACTTTTGTAAGTAAGCTATAAGGAATGAGCCTGCCAAATTTCAGCCTTCTACCTACACGGGAAGTTAGACAATTAGTGAGTGAGTGAGTGAGTCAGTCAGTCAGTCAGTCAGTCAGTGAGGGCTTTAGCTTTTATTAGTATAGATTCAGAAAAGCACAGAGGCATGATTTTTACATTTTTAAGACATTTAGAAAGATTTCTGCTTTTGCTATAGATTTAAATGTTCAACTCTTTTGTTGATTTCATTATATTTTGCCGTTTCTCTGTGCAGTTTTTCCCCTTCATTGTATCTTAATAATGACACATAAAAATGAGCAGAGCAGACACGCTGGCAAACAGTGAATAATCAAAGGCTGCTACTACTTTAGCATCAGACCCACTAATTAGTAAATAATGGATTAATTAAAGAATTAGAACACCTAAAAAAGTAGAATGAAAATCAAGATGAAAATACTGTTAAAAAGAAAAAAATACATTATTCCCATATAACTACTTGGTACCTACTGTATAAATTTACCAAACTCAGTTTTCTAATTTCTATATTGTTCTTGAAAACACAGAACATGGTAAATAACACATCACTTAATTAGCCCAGGAGTCCAATTAAAAACAGAAGCTGGTTGGAACAAAAACCTACAGCCAGAATGTGCCCTCAGGACCGAGGTTGCAAAACACTGCTGTAAATATACACTCACTGGCCACTTTATTAGGTACAACTTGCTACTACCAGGTTGGACCCCCTTTTGCCTTCAGCACTGCCATAATTCTTCATGGCATAGATTCAAAAATATGCTGGAACCATTCCTCAGGGATTATGGTCCATATTGACATGATAGCATCTTCTGCAGATTTGTCGGCTGCACATCCATGATGCGACTCTCCTCTTTCACCACGTCCAAAAGATGCTCTGTTGGATTGAGATCTGGTGAATGTAGAGGCCATTTGAAGACCGTGAATTCTTTGTCGTGTTCAAGAAACCAGTTTGAAATGATTTGAGCTTTGTGGCATGGCACGTTATCCTGCTGGAAGTAGACTTCAGAAGATGGGTACGCTGCGGTCATAAAGGGATTGACATGGTCATCATCAATACTCAGGTAGGCTGTGGCATTTAATCCACACTCAATTGGCACTAAGGAACCCAAAATATGGTAATAACATATCTCCCACACCATTATACCACACCACCAGCTGGAACTGTTGTTACAAGGCAGGACGGATCCATGCTTTCTTGTTGATGCGAAGTTCTGACCCTACCATCTAAGTGTTGCAGCAGAAATAGAGACTCATCAGACCAGGTGACATTTTTCCAATCTTCTGTTGTCCAGTTTTGGTGAGCTGTGCAAAATGTAGCCTCAGTTGCCTCCTCCTAGCTGACAGGAGTGACACCTGGTTTGGTATACTGCTGCTGTACTCCATCTGCTTCAAGGTTTAACTCATTGTGTGTTCAGAGATGCTCTTCTGCATACCTTAGTTGCAACAAGTGGTTATTTGAGTTACTGTTGATTTTTTTATCAGTTCAAACCAGTCTGGCCATTCTTGTCTGATCTCTGGCATTTTTGCCTAGATAACTGCTGCTCACTGGATATTTTCCCCCTTTCTGGACCATGCTATGTATACCCTAGAGATGATTTTGCTTGAAAATGCCAGTAGATATGCAGTTTATGAAATACTCGGACCATCCTGTCTGGCACCAACAACCATGTCACGTTCAAAGTCCTTTAAATACCCTTTCTTCCCCATTTTGATGCTCAGTTTGAACTTCAGCAGGTTTTCTTGTCAATGTCTTCATGGCTTAAATGCATTGAGTTGCTGCCATGTGATTGGCGGGTTAGATAATTTTATTAACAAGCAGTTGAAAAGGTATACCTAATAAAGTGGCCAGTAAGTGTATATGTCACAATGTGTAGTAACACCATTATTTAGAATATTCCACACTCACTAAAATGAATTCCTAATAGAAGTAATTATTGAATAAAATAAGTGAGAGCTTTTTTGCTTTGTGAGGCTTCATATCCTACATAGTGTATTGCTTAAATTGACATTTGCTCATCGGGTTTAAGTATTAGTTATCTATACATTGGCCTTATTTATGTAAGAAACCATAAATCCATTCCAGTCATGCTGTCAAAAATGCACTTTGTTTGAATGAATATTAAACCACTGCACAGATACTGAAAGTATACTAGATATATGTCAGTTTGAGTATAAATATGTTTAGTAGACAGTTGATACTGAACCTGTGACCCAGAAAAGGATAACTTGTTAGAAAATGGATGGGCAGAACTGATATCGAGAGCATTCTGGTATAGAAACATGGTGATAACATCCTTGTAGGTTAAGGGTCTCTTACTCCTGTTTTTTCCAGTTCATATATTCTTGTGCCCCGCCTTGTTGTTGTCAAAAAATACATTAAGACCATAATAGTGATAAAATAAAGTGCATGTGAACATAGCCCTTTCTATTGAAGGCATCATTTACATCCAGTGCAAACCTTCATTCTTAAGTCAGTGACACCATCTGAACTATTGTCATTAACTTTATAAATTCTGGCTAGTCTAGTTTCATCTTTCCCAGTTATAGAATATTATTTGTGTGTCCTGCAATATACTAGTCTCACAAGATAACAATAAATAAAATTAAAAAGCATGGCTAAAATTCAACAAACAACTGATCTTAATTTATATACTTTTATCAGATTTAATATTTTGTGTATTTTAATCTTTAAACTAATTTAGGGTAGATTTTCAGTAATATACATCTGCAAAAGCAATAATATGTTAAAGCTAATTTCACACAGATACATATTTTTAGAAGTTAAAAATAATCATGTTTGGGTGTTTTGGGCCCTGTCAGGTATCACTATTGCTAAACAGTTTTTTTTTAGTTTTTCAGAGTGAAACAGAATTGCATCTGTTAGTTAATTCTAAATGTTCCAATTTTGGTTGCCTAGACAGATTTGTTTTTGTTAAGTTACAGTAGGTGTTCTCATTCTAAACATATACATTAATAATGGTGGTATTACATAGTAATAGCTCCTGTCAGGACTATTCATCATTGTTTTTGAGTTTGTTAAATCATGCACAGATCAGTTACCTTCTGAACTATATCTTTTACTTTTTGCCTTAATGCTTCTGTAATTGCAAGGAAACTTGCACATGCTGTCATTTTATTAGTCTTTGTAGGAAACCATTTTAATTTTAATAAAATCGCAGTCCAGAAGGTTTTTCGTAAATTTGACCAGTGATTGTAAGAAATACTGATTATAACCTACAGTACACATTGCAGAATTACATGATTGTAATATATGACAGTAAACATTGCTGCTTTCATTTTGCAACAGCACCCCCATGTGTATAATCTTATACATCATAATACGATTTAATCTTGCAACGTTGTACAGTACATGCTACAGTTTTGTGAAATTGCTGTATTAGTTTGAGAATATTAACTTTTGATGAATACATTTGTAACAGATGTTTTCCCTTTTTATTTCAACAATGCAATCATATTGACTAAGAACTATGCCTGTACGCTTTTCAAATTGCATTCACTCCAAAACACCTGCAGGAGGTAATGGCTCCATACATGTGACATTGCTGGAGGAATTTATTGAAAGACAGCTTACATTAACCCATTCAACATTGAAACACGTCTTTCATACAATGTAAAGACACTCTTTGGTCTCATGGCTCCAGCAGTCCTTGTAAATCTAATGTGGGCTCCATTATTTATTTCATTTCTTGAACTTTAGACATACATTAATTTTGTAATTTAAGACCTAGCAAATATTGGTTTCTTGACTTTTCCATATGGGCTTAATATCTAGTGGTGAAAAAAACAAGAAGTTGCAGTGTAGCAATGTGGTTCTTTATTCCCAATCTTAAAGACTGATAGTAATTGATGCTTTGTTGTAACTTCTGCGAATATAGTTGAACATGACTAAAGAAGTTAAGCAGATCTTTCTTAATCATTGACATATTTGGAAATGTAATACACTGTGAATTGTACAGTAAACTGATGAGATTTCTAGCACTTCTAAGATTACTTCAAAAGTGAGAAATTGTTGGAAATTCAGTAAACTGCAGTAAGAAAAGTTTAGGTTATTGACACAGGGCAAGGTAGGTGTTATTGAGCCCGTTTGTCAAAAAGTAATGGTTAATGAATGTTTGTAATCTTCTGTATTATTTAAATTAATCTATAATTAATATGTTTTCATTCAATAGGGAAGATGAGCTTGCAGAAGAAAAAGGAAGCAATGATATTTTAGCTTTTTCATTTTCTGCATCAGGAAAGTATTTTGCTCTTACAGATGACAACAAACGACTCTTCCTTTTCAGTACCAAGCCTTCTTGGCAGTGTCTTTGTGTCAGGTAAATAAATTGCTAATTTGCTCATGTTTTATCATATTTGAACCATTACTTGTGTTTACTTTTTACAGAAAAAAACTGGTGTTTCTTAACATTGTTTGTGAGGTTACAGGATTTAACTCAGTTTTGTAAAATATATTCTTTGTTTCTGCAAGTCCACTGGCTTGTATCACAAGATACTTCACAGGATTACTATATAACGATGAAACTTCAGTATTAACATAGAAGTAAATTTTAAACGGTGAGTGTCAGTAGGTGATGTATAAGTAAAGCATAGCAATGGTATAAAATTACAAAACACGGTAGATAGCAATAGTGTTGGACAAACTATCGCACAGAGCAGCTAGATATGTAGCTGTCTCTTGCATTATGTCTTTAAACGAAGTATGTTTCCTGGGCTGGCTACAAATTTTAGGCCTTAAAATGACATTGTGTAATGAAGATAAAAAGATTAAGAGAAACTACAATCACACTGTTTGAATATTAAAAGGGTGATCGTGAAATATTCTGTTCTTTAGAACCTTGTTTTGTTTAATAGTTGCAAAATGAATATCACGTGAGGCATGCTAAACACATGTAGTGGTTCTAAAAAATGTGGTAGTGGAATATATGGAATATTTAAAATCAAATACTGAAAATAAGAAGAGCTTGCTTATTCACATATGACTAGTTCTTGTATATTAGATGTAAATTATTTTGGTCTAAGAGGTTTAAGAATGATCTGTATGGGGAAATAATTTTGCCCTTATGCATAAAATAACTGTTGTTTAGTACTTGTACTAAAAATTGGTAGGACATAATAAATGGCATGTTTTAGAGGGGAGATATGCTGTTATATTTTTTATATTACTAAAGCAAATGAGTGTTTCTTACTTTTTGGGTTTAAATACACCTATATAGTTCAATTAAATGTTAAATTTGCTCATGAAGACTTTCAAATAATTTGTGTGTTTTTAATTAAGATTTCTAAACATTATTGTAATGCGCACATTCTGTGTAAAACTCCAAAAACATGAAAGTTTACTCAATCTTCTTGAAAAGTATTCTTATCTAGATATGAATATTTTTTGGCAAATTACTTGGTTTAAATGAGAAACCATGAATAATGTGAAAATGTTTAATTTTATGCTGTGTTCAAATTGAACTTCTATATTTTAAGTGTTCTTAGTGTTTTATGAATTGGATATATTTTTAATTATGATACATTTGTGTATTTAAATATTAAAAAAAAAAAGGCAATATTTGTTGAAACAGGTCAGTGGTTCGTCGATGCTGTTCTTTAACAGTAACTCATTCAGAAGATCAGATTCTAGTGGCAGATAAATCTGGTGATGTGTATGCCTTCTCAATTACTGAGCCTCAGAAGCAAGCAGAATTAAAACTAGGACACCTTTCTATGTTGCTGAAAGTGGTAAGTACCATACTTTTTGTATTTGCTTTAAAAAAATCATTATTTGTCAAAAAAAACACAACAAAAAGTATTCTCCCATCTCTCAGGCTTAAAGGCAAAGACAATATTCTTATAAGGGACTAACTAACAAGTAAGGAACAGTTTCAACATAAGAGAGACTGCATTGGACAAATCTTTCAGTTTAGCTATTGTAAAAAAGCTAGAGCTATGGGAACTGTAATCCTACCAAGTATCAGATTCAGTACTTGATCTTGAAGGGTGCTATGTCATGGTGGCGAGGAACTAATTTTAAATCTAAAGTAATTCTTGCAGATATATATACATCTAATAGGACAAAAGATAATTTATAAAAATGTATTTGCATTAGTTCCTAATGTGAACGCTCATAAAATTATAATGGCTAGAGATTTTAATTGTGTTTTAAACCCGGGCTGGGTAAGTCCTTGACTTCAGCAACATCTAACACTGCAAAGACATCCACAGAGTTTATTACATCTATCAGACCCGTGGAAAGTTTAATATCCAAATTCAACAGAGTGTTCATTTTTTCATCACTACATTATAGTTACTCAAGAATTGATTATTCCTTCATTGATAATAATTTTCTGCCATCTGTGAAATCTTGTAATTGCAATGCTATTGTATTTGATGTCCACAATCCTTTTATTTTGGAACCTACATCATTATGCCCTGCATACTTGGGTTACAACGGTTGTCTTAACCCACTGACATTAGCAGATGAGGACATCATAGAAGTTATTTCCAGACCAACTGATATTTTTTTAGAGACCAGTGCATCCCTAAAGGTTTCTGCAGGAACACTCTAGGAAATTGGGAAGGCAGTTTTAAGGCTGCAAATTATTTCATATCTCTAACATAAAAATAACCTGGTGATTAGGAGGGTATCCTGAACTGATTACAGAGACTTCCAGAGTAGATCCTGAATATGCCAGATCTCTTAATGAGGTACTTTGTAGGAAAAGACTGGCTCACCAACCAGAATTTAATCTTTTGACATCAAGAGAAAGTGAACAGCTTATTTTTAAATTGAGGCATCATTATTTTGAACATGGAAAGAAGGCTAATAAGATTTTAGCTAAACAAATCTATAAGCAGGAAGTATACAATGCAATAATAGAAATTACCAGTGCAACTGAAAATAAAATCCGAGAGCTTAAAGAGGCAACTTACACATTTAAGGAATGCAATAAGCCATTAAATTCTTTTCAGTGTAAAGAAGATGAGACACAACCTAAGGAGTTTTTCAATAAAGTACAAATACCACTGTACAGTATTCTAGTGCAGAAGAACTTATAAACTTCTGACATTTTCAGAATTGTAGGATTCCATAAACAAAGTGGGAAAGATGCAGGCCCAGATGGCTACCCAGTGGAATTTTATTCATATTTTTTCCAACTAATTTAGGTCCATTGTTATTACCCAAACATCATGTCAAGGATTAATTATTGTTATTTTTCCAATTAAAAATTAAGTGTTGGTACAGTGTGCCTCATACACAACAATTTAAACTCCTGAATAATGATTTTAAGATACTAATGACAGTCCTAGCTAGAAGGATTGACAAAAAACTTCACTCAGTAATACATTATGGAGCACTTGGTTTGTAAGGTGCTATTGCAGGAAATACAATGCTTTGCACACAAGCAAAACAAAATTATTTCATTTAAACATTGATTTTAGCATAAGAAGTCTTAATTTAAGTTTTATTTACAGTAACCTCTTTGAATTTTACATGCTTTTCTCTCAGGGCACCTTTTTAGAAGTTGTTCTTTAGGATAAAAGGCTAATAATGTTTGATACACAATCTTAAGTACAGGTGCATATTTTTGATGTTTGATGGCTTGATCTGTTAGTCGATAGGTAACACAGAGTGCATCTACCGCAACATCTTGTGATTGTATCTTTGTGATTTATGCTATGATCCGTGTTTAATTTTTACATTCACTCATGACATGCTTTAATAATAGGTGAGAGACAGTCATGAAATGCAAAGTTTGTGATATGAATATAAAGGACTGCAGCATTTGTTCCATTAATACACCCATCTGCCTTTCCTGTTTATATAAGGGTTTATCAGGGTCATTATTTTCACATATACCGAGCACAGTGTAACACTTAATCTACTAATTAACATGCAGCATATAACCACTTATATTTATATTTGTTCATTCAAATACTTTATTCCAGTGCTTTTGCATCTCATTCATTTCCACTTATCTTGCTGTACTGTCTTCACTTACTATAGTTTTGGAAATAAACAGTACACTAAGTCTAGCCATACCTTGCACTTTATTTTACACAGTGGTAAGCATAGCTGGTCATATTGGTGCAAAGATTGTTAAGATAAGAGTAACAATCTTGGGTTAAGTAGCAGAAAATGTAATGTGTTTTACAAGTGTACTCATATATAAATATATGTATTTATTTTCTTTGCTCTTTGTCTTTTTTAGGTAGTAGACCCATCTGATAAATATATTATAACAGCAGACAGAGATGAAAAAATAAGAATCAGTTTTTTGAAGACTCCACACAACATTGAATCATTTTGTTTGGGGCACAGAGAGTATGTACAATCTTTAACTTTATTTTAGGAACACTGAAGCGTTATTGTTGCAATAAAGTGACTATTTTATAAGATGATGTTAGCCACACCACAGTTTACATTAAAATAAATGTGGATATGCTAAAAGTGTAACTAAAATTTTACTAGTCCAACATTTCATGGTATAGGACTCCTAGTTGTAGGCATGCAACAAGAAAGGAAAAAACTCAATCCTAGAATGTCTTATCTAGTTTATAGTGTTGGTAATCGCAAAACATATTACTTCATTTTCATGGGACCTTCACTTATTTGGATTAGGAAAGCTGTGATTGGATAGATAAATCACTGGCTGGTTAAACGTATGGGCAGATAGTAGGCTGTTCTACTTCTAATCATGAAGGAAAAATGTGCTTCCTGTGTGAGTTGAGATTACAGTTGGGATTCACTATATTTTCACTAGACTGGTAATGCTCACATTTCACCTCCTATCCATTAAACCAGTGAGTGACCTAGACTTGGAATTCTGTGTAATTACAGTTAACCATGAGTCAGACTTGGGGTGACATTTAATGATCTGCTTTACATTTTTAAGCCCAAATAACACTTAGAACAGTATTTTGCTGTCATCTAGTAGATAAAATAACACGATTCTGCAAAAAATCATGAATATTTGTGTGTTTTGTATTGGTAAGGTAACTCATCAGTATGGATGTTCCAGTTAATCGGCCACCAATTTAAATTGGCTGATTTCCACTAAAAATGACTCGATCGATGATTGGTAAATTGGCTGATTGCAACAACTGATCCTTTTAGCCCCTGCTTTTTCATCCTTTATGGTAATTTAGTTACAGTGCTTCTCAATGCAAGGTATTCTGGTAAGTAAGCCAGCTTGGATCTCCCTCTTTCTCTCTTTTTTTTTATTATTTTTATTTTGCTGCAAACCTTTTGAAGTGTAAACAAAGCATTTTTTTTTTACCAGAGAGTTTAGCCTTTATTTTAAAGAAAGTGGAGAAATAAACTGAGAAAACAGAATTGGGGAAGTCATCCTATGCTTTCAGACAAATGCCAAGAAAAAGTACTTTGATGAATTCAGACTTTATTTTTTGCTTTAAAATAGACACCGTTTCAGTTTGAGCAAGGAGATTGTTTTAAATGCAGCAGCTTACATTAAGATAAAGATTTTAAAATGGCTGCTTAGTAAACAAAAGGCATGCTAACAGCAAAATGCATCTTTTCATTATAAAGCTGTTAAACAAGTTAGTCTTGTCTTCTTAATAAACAACTTTATATATATATATATATATATATATATATATATTTGGTTAGAGAAATGGTGAAAACTACTATTCTTTAAGCCTTGTTTCAGATAGGTAGATTACAAAAGATATATGTCAGCTCGTAATTATAAAAAGGCTTTTTTTTTTCCTTTTACATATATTATGGATAAATATTTTTGTACATTTTTATTATTAAAGTATTTATTATAAGGAAATTTTATTTATCATGGTATTTTTATGGTTACTGAACAATAATCCTACAGAATTTAATTTTATTGATAAAAAAATAAACAGTTAACACCTGTTGTCTATAGTTTAATTCTAAGAATACTAAAAGTAACACTTTTAATATAGAACATAAGGCTTAAATGCATCTGGTTATGCCGGCACATAGTGTAAAATGTTTTTTAAAGGAATAAAGAAAAAAATAGAATCAGCCGATCAAGCAACATGAACTTGGTATCAGCCTTAAAAAAAAAACAAAAAAAAAAAAGAAACACCTGATCGGAGCATCCCTACTCATCAGTATAAAGAGTGGAGTGTAACTGAAAGGGTTTAAAGTCAGTTTTAGAACAAACTAAAACTGAACCATTATTGAATAACACAATAGTTAATGTGACCTGGTCATCAGACATTGACAAGGATATTGAAACTGATGTATACGGCACCGAATCAATGAACAGTTGTGATATGCGTGGTGACTTCAGTCGTGTAATGCTGCAGTGGGGTGCAGAATCTACGTAGCAAAAAGGCAAAATTATTGCAATCAAGTAGAATGACAAGGAAGATGTTAGCCCCCCAATAACTGTTTAAAATGCTGCAACTGTCAATGTTTGTGTCCTGGAAATGTAGAAGTCACTAAGCCTTGTGTAGTGGTTAACCACAATTATATGGGGAGATGCTTTGATAGTGTGAATTCACATTGTACCCTGTCATGCACAAGCAACAGAAAAAATATTATAAAATGTGTGCAAAGAAAAACGCTTCAACTGTCTCGGTTATGACGTTAGGCTGTGCGTTAATGATGCACATGAAGGATGTGTACTAAATCTGCATCAGAACAGCAGTGGACGCTAGACTTATTTTTCCTTCTGTGTTTATGTTGACGTTTTGGTATCTACATGTTTCTGCTACATGTAACAGTAACATTTTTTATTGTTGAAGAAAATTCAGTATTTTTGGTTCCTTTTTGTGATGGTAAACAATGCTGAGGAGGCTACATCAAAAACATTTGTTAGCCTTTGCATTACTTGTGTAGGAAGTGGGCTGTTTATATACTTAGTCTAATTGGAACTCTAAACTAGAGGCATGTTGGCAATTCAATGCTACATTCCTCACGATTGGTAATTTCTATATAGTGTTCCCTGTTGCAGGAACATCAGGCACTAAATTTACAACCATCAGTCAGCCTAACCTACACATGACTTGATGTAGAAGGAAACGTGGGCCCAGAGAAAACTTGCACAAAAGTAGAGACTACAGACTCCACTCAGGTATTGTCAGGGTTATGGTTTTAACCTGGGACTCTGGAACAGTAAGGATATAGTATTGACAAGTGTGCCACTTGAGAAAATCAGTAGAATATTTTAATGTGGTTTTTGTGCAATTGATTTTTGCAATTTTAATATATACTGCTCAAAAAAATTAAAGGAACACTTTTTAATCAGAGTATAGCATCAAGTCAATGAAACTTCTGGGATATTGATTTGGTCAGTTAAGTAGCACAGGGGGTTGTTAATCAGTTTCAGCTGCTTTGCTGTTAATGAAATTAACAACAGGTGCACTAGAGGGACAACAATGAGATGACCCCCAAAACAGGAATGGTTTAACAGGTGGAAGCCACTGACATTTTTCCCTCCTCATCTTTTCTGACTGTTTCTTCACTAGTTTTGCATTTGGCTACAGTCAGTGTCACTACTGGTAGCATGAGGCGATACCTGGACCCTACAGAGGTTGCACAGGAAATCCAACTTCTCCAGGATGGCACATCAATGTGTGTCATTGCCAGAAGGTTTGCAGTGTCTCCCAGCACTGTCTCAAGGGCATGGAGGAGATTCCAGGAGACAGGCAGTTAGTCTAGGAGAGCTGGACAGGACCATAGAAGGTCCTTAACCCATCAGCAGGACTGGTATCTGCTCCTTTGGACAAGGACAAACAGGATGAGCATTTCCAGAGCTCTACAAAATGACCTCCAGCAGGCCACTGGTGTGAATGTCTCTGACCAAACAATCAGAAACAGACTTCTTGAGGGTGGTCTGAGGGCCCAACGTCCTCTAGTGGGCCCTGTGCTCACAACCCAGCGCAGTGGAGCTCGATCGGCATTTACCATAGAATACCAGAATTGTCAGGTCCACCAATGGCACCCTGTGTTTTCACAGATGAGAGCAGGTTCACCCTGAGCACATGTGACAGATGTTGAAGGGTCTGCAGAAGCCATGGAGAATGTTATGCTGTCTGTAACATCATTCGGCATGACCAGTTTGGTGGTGGGTCAGTGATGGTCTGGGGAGGCATATCCATGGAGGGACGCACAGACTTCTACAAGCTAGACAAAGACACCTTGACTGCCATTAGGTATCAGGATGAAATCCTTGGACCCATTGTCAGACCCTACGCTGGTGCAGTAGGTCCTGGTTTCCTTTTAATGCACGTCAATGCCTGGCCTCATGTGGCAAGAGTATTCAGGCAGTACCTGGAGGATGAAGGAATTGAAACAATTGAATGGCCTTCACGATCCCCTGACTTAAACCCAATAGAACATCTGTGGGACATTATGTTTCGGTCCATTAGGCGCCGCCAGGTTGCTCCTCAGACTGTACAACAGCTCAGGGATGCCCTCATACAGATCTCGGAGGAAATGCCACAAGACACCATCCGTCGTCTCATTAGGAGCATGCCCCGACGTTGTCAAGCATGTATACAAGCTCGTGGGGGCCACACAAGATACTGAAAAGCATTTTGAGTAGCAGAAATTAAGTTTTTGAAAAAATGGACTAGCCTGCCACATCTTCATTTCACTCTGATTTTAGGGTGTCTACACAATTGAGCCCTCTGTAGGCAGAAAACTTATTTCCATTAAAAGACTTGGCATCCTTTTCTTCCTAAGACATTGCCCTGTCGTTATTTGTATAGATATCCAACTTCATATTGAGATCTGATGTATCTAATGTGTTCTTTTAAGTGTTCCTTTAATTTTTGTGAGCAGTGTATGTTAATCTATGTATAATCTTAAATGGTTTTGCCCTTGATTAGAGTTTATTTAGTTGCATTTAATTTGTACCTGCAATGTGAAATGATAGAATTTAAGTCAAAAAGTGTAGTTCTTGTAAAATATTTCAGTATTTACAGTATATGTAATAACCTGGTAGTCTTTACGTTTGCCACATATCCTGCTATTTCAAATTTGAATTCCTGGAGCTATGGACTACTGTTCTAGTTATTATGCATAAAAATGATAATTTTCATAATGTGCCATTCCAGTTTTAACAGTAACTTTGAAAACTAACCCCCACATTGAATGGATTATTTGTTTGTACCTGCCTTGTCTACACACATTTGTCACACCGTATAATGCTGTTAAATGAGCAGGTACCAGCAAATTTGGAGGAGGAATAAAAGCATTCTATCACTTTTTCTAAATTAGGAAACAATTTCCTAATTTTCACCAGGATTTAGGAACGCTCATGAGCTGTCCTACCTTGCTAAGAGCATCAAGAATATGGGTTCAGCCAGAGTTCAGCATGCCCGTCCCTTGAAAGGCTGAATGCTTTAGAAACATCGGACAACAATGAACACGCAAAAATTTGACAGCATTGGAACATTATTTCTAACATTATAATATTCTTCTATGTTACATGGTAGATCCCTCTATGTGGAGAAGCCATGCCCTGTCAATCAAAATTGCAGTGTTGGTAACTTTACACTTTTTGGCCAGAGTGAAAAATCAGGTTTGCAATAGCAATGCTTTGGTTTTGTCACAACCAAGAATTTCTGGAATTGTGGACCACAATTTGAACATCCTCGAAACATGTGAGGTAATGTTAAAGCAGACTGCATTTGTGTACGTTTTTACACACAAAGAAAATTGCATACGTCAATTGCATGTGATATCACAGTATCAACACAAAGGTGGCCATGGATGCACACTGTATTGTATAGCCAGCATATTACCGTGAAGATAGGCAGGGCTGGATTGGTGATTGACAGTGAAATGTCACACAAGTACACAGAGTTCCATATTCTGTGGACCCCTGGGACATTTGCTTTACACCTTATAAGCTGGGAATGTTAAAAAAAAAAAGGCAGGCAAAGACTACCAGGGCATTGAATAAATAGAGGCCTACAGAAGCTAAGTGGTAATCCTGGACAGAGGCACGAAATGTGACTTGGAAGATGATTGGGTTGCAGTGGAAAAAGAGTGTGTGTTGGTCTTTCCACCTTAGTGTTCATTACAGTATCTTTCTTGAATAGCCATGCAACCTGTCTAAGATGAGTTGAAATCTAAATAGACCTCATGTTTTTTTATTTAATACATGGACTGTCTAATTGATCTGGTATAATAATACACACCTGATTCCTTTCCCTACTGGCAGCTTTTTCCTCTTTGGATAGAGCTGCCTGTTTTCGTGGCTTCCTCTCAGCATTGTTCATTGAGCTGACCACTCTTATAATCAAAGTGTCTTGTTGGGACACTGCCACATTGGTCTGGTTTAATGACTCTAGCCTAGTTTTGTCAGGGCTTTGGTTTCCTGATGTGCATGTAGATTAATTATTTTCACTCTACCATTGTCCACCATGCATAGTTATTAGTCATTAGCATTACAGCTATGTACTTCATTCACGCTGCCAAAGCAGGTGCAAGAATTCACTATCACGCTGCTATTGTCGGCATATAATGGCGGACAACATAATAGACTGATAAAACAATTTTCTTATCTTTTAGACTGTTATTTGCTATTTTGTATTATTCATTTTTTGCCCTTCTACATGTTTTACATATCTTTAATTTTTTTCTTCCTAACCCTAGCATCTGGACGGACTCGCAAATACACAGACAAACACACAGACCTTTCATAAAGGTGGATGCTGCAAAGTACCATCACTGTGTAGCTTAGCGCAGTAGCCTACATTCTTATTTTTCCTCCTTCTACTTTGAATATTAATATTATTATTATCTTTGTATAGAGGGCCTCACTGTGTGTGTATTAGAAAACTGCAAAACATCATCATGACTTTCCAGAGTCAGGCTTTTAGTGCAATTCCTACGAGTAATTCTGAGATGCTTGATAAATATGAGCTTGCTCCCTATTAGATATGTTTCTGCTGTTTCTGTTAAAATAATTGTTCCACTTAGCATTCTTTCATTTAATGTATTTTTTTGAAAACATAAGTTCTGAAGTTAACAAAGTACATACTCCCAAGATTTTTGTTTCTTTTAAACTGTTAATTTAAGGTTTATATTTTATATGCATTATGTGTGTATTTGAAGGTAGTATGTAGGTTTTATCTGCACAAATACTGTCTTCCCAAAGTAGTAAAATTACTAAATTCTTATGTTCATGCTTTTTTTACTTTTTTTAGGTTTGTAAATGCTTTGTTGGTTATCCCCAAACATCCACATTTGCTTTTATCTGGTTCTGGGGTAGGTACTTTTATATATTACAACTGTAGTCTTTGATTCTTAACATTAAATGCTCAGTTTAGTTTACTGTAACCTCAGAAAACAGCATTAACACAGGTAAATTGAAAGTCTGAAGTAAAATTGAAAACCATCTGATTTATTAAGAAGTAAATTTAACAAGAGTAAGTTAACTAGAACATTCTCTAGCTAATTCATTTAGTAGCAGATTTACTCTTCCAATAGTAAACAGGCACACAGTCTATCTTCTTCTTGCCTCCCTCACCTTCTTGAATATCTTTGGATTCTTCTTGTCAAGCCAGGTGAGCCCTTGTCAGCATTGATAATTGGAAGGGGCTTTTATGCTTCCTTTTGAGACTAATTCCGGGTTCTGATCCATGATTTTCTCTGGAATGCTTTATGAAATCCCTGAGATTGGCCCTAACATGCTCTCCCTGTAGTTGTAAGCACTGGCTGTATGCATAATTTAAGTGTCAGGTGACTCTGCATTTACTTCTTTTCCTATGCATAGCCTCTTGCAGCAAGCTAATCTGCCAAACTTCATCTCCAGAGTATTTCAGTTAAGTGTCCTTTCTATTTTTAAAGGAGTGACCACTTGCCTGTGACACCTTTACATGGTTATTGTATCTGGACGAGTGCAAAGTAATTATAACAACAATTATGACAATATGTGCTTTTGCAGGACAGTGATAGGTTTTTATATAAAGTTCATAAAATATCAAAGATGTTACTGTGAATGATGTTTTAAAATCAGATCTTCATTTTGTCCTAAATTAACAGCCAATTCTTTGCTATTAAAACAGATAAAGAATGAATATGCTATGAATATAGTTTACCACCTTCCACCCTTGTGATTTATGTGGCTCTTGCATTCTGATTATTTCTTGCATTCACAATGGTGCATATGTTTTGACTACAGGTGCCGGTCATAAAATTAGAATATCATGACAAAGTTGATTTATTTAAGTAATTCCATTCAAATAGTGAAACTTGTATATTAGATTCATTCATTACACACAGACTGATGTATTTCAAATGTTTATTTCTTTTAATTTTGATGATTATAACTGACAACTAATGAAAGTCCCAAATTCAGTATCTCGGAAAATTAGAATATCAATTAAGACCAATGCAAAAAAAGGATTTTTAGAAATGTTGGCCAACTGAAAGGTATGAACATGGAAAAGTATGAGCATGTACAGCACTCAATATTTAGTTGGGGCTCCTTTGGCCTGGATTACTGCAGCAATGCGGTGTGGCATGGAGTCGATCAGTCTGTGGCACTGCTCAGGTGTTATGAGAGCCCATGTTGCTCTGATAGTGGCCTTCAGCTCTTCTGAATTGTTGGGTCTGGCGTATTGCATCTTCCTCATCACAATACCCCATAGATTTTCTATGGGGTTACGGTCAGGCGAGTTTGCTGGCCAATCAAGAACAGGAATACCATGGTCCTTAAACCAGGTACTGGTAGTTTTGGCACTGTGTGCAGGTGCCAGGTCCTGTTGGAAAATGAAATCTGCATCTCCATAAAGTTCGTCAGCAGCAGGAAGCATGAAGTGCTCTAAAACTTCCTGGTAGACGGCTGTGTTGACCTTGGACCTCAGAAAACACAATGGACCAACACCAGCAGATGACATGGCACCCCAAACCATCACTGACTGTGGAAAGTTTACACTGGACCTCAAGCAGTATGGATTCTGTGCCTCTCCTCTCTTCCTCCAGACTCTGGGACCTTGATTTCCAAAGGAAATGCAAAATTTACTTTCATCAGAGAACATAACTTTGGACCACTCAGCAGCAGTCCAGTTGAGATGCTTCTGACGCTGTCTCTTGTTCAAGAGTGGCTTGACACAATGAATGCGACAGCTGAAACCCATGTCTTGCATACGTCTGTGATTCTTGAAGCACTGACTCCAGCTGCAGTCCACTCTTTGTGAATCTCCCCCACAGTTTTGAATGGGTTTTGTTTCACAATCCTCTCCAGGGTGCGGTTATCCCTATTGCTTGTACACTTTTTTCTACCACATCTTGTCCTTCCCTTCATCTCTCTATTAATGTGCTTGGACACAGAGCTCTGTGAACAGCCAGCCTCTTTAGCAATGACCTTTTGTGTCTTGCCCTCCTTGTGCAAGGTGTCAATGGTCGTCTTTTGGACAACTGTGAAGTCAGCAGTCTTCTCCATGATTGTGTAGCCTACAAAACTAGACTGAGAGACCATTTAAAGGCTTTTGCAGGTGTTTTGAGTTAATTAGCTGTGTGGCACCAGGTGTCTTCAATACTGAACCTTTTCACAATATTCTAATTTTCTGAGATACTGAATTTGGGACTTTCATTAGTTGTCAGTTATAATCATCAAAATTAAAGAAATAAACATTTGAAATACATCAGTCTGTGTGTAATGAATGAATCTAATATACAAGTTTCACTTTTTGAATGGAATTACTGAAATAAATCAACTTTGTCATGATATTCTAATTTTATGACTGGCACCTGTATATCCATGGTAAACATTCATATGATACACACCTTTTTTATAGTTTGACTTAATTGATATGAGTAAGCAAATATGCTAAATGTTGATTTTGCAAAAAAAAATTGGATTTAAGTTAATTTATTTATCAGAATACAGAGATCTGATGTTGTGTTTTTTGAAACACTTAACAGGATGGTACGTTACGACTATGGCAATACAAATCAGGCAAGGAAGTTCAGCAGTGGAATTTAAGAGAACTGACTGGCACTGATCAAATAGACCAGAACAAGGTAATCATTTTCATGCTTACTCAAGTGTTGCTGTGACAGGGTGCATTTCTAAACCTTGTAGCAAATACTCCATCACATTGTGTAGAAGTAATAAAAATAGATGGATACAGGGCATCTGGAAAGTATTCACAGCGCATCATTTTTTCCACATTTTGTTATGGTACAGCCTTATTCCAAAATGGATTAAATCCATTTTTTTGCTCAGAATTCTACACGCAACACCCCATAATGACAACGTGAAAAAAGTTTACTTGAGGTTTTTTCAAATTTATTAAAAATAAAAAAATTGAGAAAGCACATAAGTATTCACAGCCTTTGCCATGAAGCTCAAAATTGCATCCTGTTTCCCCTGATCATCCTTGAGATGTTTCTGCAGCTTAATTGGAGTCCACCTGTGGTAAATTGATTGGACATGATTTGGAAAGGCACACACCTGTCTATATAAGGTCCCACAGTTGACAGTTCATGTCAGAGCACAAACCAAGCATGAAGTCAAAGGAATTGTCTGTAGACCTCCGAGACAGGATTGTCTCGAGGCACAAATCTGGGGAAGGTTACAGAAAAATTTCTGCTGCTTTGAAGGTCCCAATGAGCACACTGGCTTCCATCATCCGTAAGTGGAACAAGTTCAAAACCACCAGGACTCTTCCTAGAGCTGGCCGGCCATCTAAACTGAGCGATTGGGGGAGAAGGGCTTTAGTCAGGGAGGTGACCAAGAAACCGATGGTCACTCTGTCAGAGCTCCAGAGGTCCTCTGTGGAGAGAGGAGAACCTTCCAGAAGGACAACCATCTCTGCAGCAATCCACCAATCAGGCCTGTATGGTACAGTGGCCAGACGGAAGCCACTCCTTAGTAAAAGGCACATGGCAGCCTGCCTGGAGTTTGCCAAAAGGCACCTGAAGGACTGTCAGACCATGAGAAACACAATTCTCTGGTCTGATGAGACAAAGATTGAACTCTTTGGTGTGAATGTCAGGTGTCACGTTTGGAGGAAACCAGGCACCGCTCATCACCAGGCCAATACCATCCCTACAGTGAAGCATGGTGGTGGCAGCAGCAGCATGTTGTGGGGAAGTTTTTCAGTGGCAGGTACTGGGAGACTAGTCAGGATAAAGGGAAAGATGACTGCAGCAATGTACAGAGACATCCTGGATGAAAACCTACTCCAGAGCGCTCTTGACCTCGGACTGGGGCAACAGTTCATCTTTCAGCAGGACAACGACCCTAAGCACACAGCCAAGATATCAAAGGAGTGGCTTCAGGACAACTCTGTGAATGTCCTTGAGTGGCCCAGCCAGAGCCCAGACTTGAATCTGATTGAACATCTCTGGAGAGATCTTAAAATGGCTGTGCACCGACGCTTTCCATCCAACCTGATGGAATTTGAGAGGCGCTGCAAAGAGGAATGGGCGAAACTGGCCAAGGATAGGTGTGCCAAGCTTGTGGCATCATATTCAAAAAGACTTGAGGCTGTAATTGCTGCCAAAGGTGCATCGACAAAGTATTGAGCAAAGGCTGAGAATACTTATGTACATGTGATTTCTCAGTTTTTTTTATTTTTAATACATTTGCAAAAACCTCAAGTAAACTTTTTTCATGTCATTATGGGGTGTTGTGTGTAGAATTCTCAGGAAACAAGTGAATTTAATCCATTTTGGAATAAGGCTGTAACATAACAAAATGTGGAAAAAGTGATCTGCTGTGAACACTTTCTGGATGCACTGTAGATACTTTATTCATTCCAAAGGGAAATTCACATACTCCAGCAGCAGCATGTTGATACAAGAACAATATTAAATTAAAGAGTAATAAAAATGCAGGTAAAAACAGACAATAACTACCCCTCCAGGTGGAGTTGAAGAGTCGCATAGTGTGAGGGAGGAATGATCTCCTCAGTCTGTCAGTGGAGCAGGACAGTGACAGCAGTCAGTCGCTGAAGCTGCTCCTCTGTCTGGAGATGATCCTGTTCAGTGGATTCTCCATGATTGACAGGAGCCTGCTCAGCGCCCGTCGCTTTGCCATGGATGTCAAACTGTCCAGCTCCATGCCTACAATAGTGCCTACCTTCCTCACCAATTGTCCAGGTATGAGGCATCTCTCAAGTACTGCAAATTAAAAAAAAAAGTTATAATGTGGCAGTTTCCGCGACAGTCACGTGGACAAATAAATAAAACTTCTCTGTCAGAACGTGCCTGGCGGCGAACGGCTCGGCAATGGAGTCCAGAGAGGAGGGCTGGGAGAGGGCAATGCGGGGGGCGCACTTCTATGGGATAGATCGGCGTGTTTGTGTTTACTTCTTTTCAATATCAGAAAAGTAACTATCACACAAATAATAAAAATTCATAAAGACAATATAAAAATGGTGTCCACAAACAAAGTGATTAGTTCCTGTATTATAATATGTTCTGTGGTCATATGTAATTTCCGTTTCGTGTGGTCATACGTAATTTCCGTTTCAAACGTGAAAAGAATTTTATATATATATAGATTACTGCACTTTTATTCCAGGCCAGTTCTGGAGGCCAGTAAAATTTGGAATTGTTACTCTAGGGATTGACTTTAGCCAGAATGCACAATTGCAAACCTTAGAATGGAGTAGTAGCAGTGCACAAGTGGAAACTGACCAAGTGGACTTCCTATAAGCTATTTTATTGTTTTGCCATATGATCATGTGATTTTATTTTATTTTTTTGCAGAAGTTTTCAGTATCAAAAATGTCTGTCTCACCAACTGAAGGGTTCATTGCTATTTTGTGTGACAGGTAAGCATTCACATATTCTTGTAACAGTTGGAGCTTTGCTAGTCAATAAAACACTGCAGACCTGTTGGCAAGTTCTAGAGGGTGATTATGTTTTGTGCAGGGTCAAGTGCAGACATTGTTATTTATTGGTTCTAAGATTTTAACAGGGTGCTCAGACTGTTAATTGCTGCACAGTTGTCCAACGGCATTTTGAAAAAGGTGTAGTGGTGAACAGTGATTTTTACAATTGCTATTGCTAGAATATAGTTTTATTCAATTATTGTTATCAGGATTTCGCAAACTGTGGTCCATGGGGCAAAATCAGCTGATTTTTTTTTTTTTAAATATATAATACCTTGAACATAAACACTTTTTTTTTATCTGTAGAACTCTTAAAGTGCACTAGTCATCAATGTTTGTGATCCACTTCCTCAAATAAAAGTAAAGTAATTTGCCAGACACAAGTAATAAACGAAGTAAGTGAATGGGATGAATGCTGAAGAGCACCAGTTTAAAACAGATTAAATGAGTAAATATTATTTCCCAGAGGTGGAAAGTGGTACAGCAAGTTATTCCTCAAGTTATTCTTATTCTCTTTTGACTGACTCCACAGAAGTTCTGAACAAAAAGAACTGTCACAATATGCAAAATTACAAATACAAATTAAAATAACTTACTGAGTGCGGCTTTTCAATGATTGCTAAACTTATTTATATTGCATCAATGAAAAGAAAATTGAACCAAAGTAAAAGGCGAGTATACGGGTGCTAGCCAGATATCTCTACATTATTACATTTATTTCTTTCCAGTATACAATTTTACAGGTTTTGAGCTCCATATTTTAGTCTGCCCAACTCATTTGTTTTCATGTTTGTGTACAACTTATTAATTTATTTGTGTGCTGTCAAATGAATCTTATTTCTGTTACAGCTTTAAAGAAAAGACACTGTAGGCTGTCTTGTGTTTGGCAATAACTGGGAGTTGTTCTAGATAGATTTTTTAGGAAAGAAGAGAAATGACATCTACCCTGTAAGAGTCTGAAATTCTGCCATATCTAGTCTGAAGCAAAATGAGTAATATTAAAATAATGTACTGTAATTTAAGACATGTAATGTAATAAATATTGTAGAACAACCAAATTGGCACTAACCCTCCCCTTAAAAAGCTTCTTATAAAATATCCAGGGCACTCAAGTATAGAATTCTAAATTTTCTAAATATTTTGCAAATATGAAACAGTCATGAGTGTATGCATTGGCCCATGTACCGTGTGTCTTTGACATTCACTGGTCTGTTCAGATGCAGTTGCATTTCTTCTTCTTGGCTTGAAGCCTGGAGAACAGAAGGTAGAATCAAAGGCAGGTCTGAGGTGGGCTTAGTATTTCCTTTTTAGACTGTTGAGAAAAAGAAATGAGTGAGTCGCAGTGCAAAGTCAAAATCTTTTCCTGCAAATTGGTTCCCATAAGGCTTGTGACATGCTCACACATATACTGGTACTTTTGTAATTTCTTTAATTTTATTTTTCCATGCCTAAAATTTGTGAGGGCCAGATTATTAGCTATAGTTTCTTGATAAATTATTTTGCAAATAGATTTACCAGTACAAATTCACCAAAATACACTTCATACTCATTCTTCCTTCCTTGCATTGGTAAATAACCATTAAGTAAAGACACTTTTGTACAGGGGTCCATGCTATTAATACTATAGGAGTTCTTTTAGAAAAAACATTCATTTAAATGTACTTGATTGATTTTATAAATGAAGATGGTATTAGCAGAACTTGTGTTTTTTTTTACAAATGTACTCGGGTATCAATAAAACATTCAAGCATTTACCTCTTCTGTAATTTGTATGACAGTGTTACATGTGAATTTTCTTCTTCTTTTTCTTCTTTCGGGGTTGCCACAGCAGATCATCTTTTTCAATATCTTCCTGTCCTCTGCACCTTGCTCTGGCACACCCATCACCTGCATGTCCTCTCTCACCACATCCATAAACCTTCGCTTAGGCCTTCCTCTTTTCCTCTTCCCTGGTAGCTCTATCCTTAGAATCCTTCTCCCGTAATACCCAGCATCTCTCCTCTGCACATGTCCAAACCAACGCAATCTCGCCTCTCTGACTTTGTCTTCCAACCGTCCAACTTGATCTGACCCTCTAATGTACTCATTTCTAATCCTATCCATCCTCGTCAAACCCAGTGCAAATCTTAGCATCTTTAACTCTGCCACCTCCAGCTCTTTCTCCTGCTTTCTGGTCAGTGCCACCGTCTCCAACCCATATAACATAGCTGGTCTCACTACCATCCTGTAGATCTTCCCTTTCACTCTTGCTGATACCCATCTGTCACAAATTGCTCCTAACCCTCTTCTCCACCATTTCCACCCTGCCTGCACTTTCTTTTTCACCTCTCTTACACAATCCCCATTACTCTGTACTGACCTCCCTCTCATTTACACACATGTATTCTGTCTTGTTCCTACTGACCTTCATTCCTCTCCTCTCTAGAGCATATCTTCACCTCTCCAGGGTCTCCTTAACCTGCTCCCTACTATTACTACAGATCACAATGTCATCAGCAAACATCATAGTCCACGGGGACTCCTGCCTAATCTAGTCTGTCAACCTGTCCATCACTATTGCAAATAAGAAAGGGCTCACAGCCGATCCCTGATGTAATCCCACCTCCAACTTGAAAGCATCCATCACTCCTACCATAGACCTCACCACTGTCACACTTCCCTCGTACATATCCTGTACAACTCTTACATACTTCTCTGCCACTCCCGACTTCCTCATACAATACCACAGCTCCTCTCAAGGCACCCTGTCATATGCTTTCTCCAGGTCCACAAAGATGCAATGCAACTCCTTATGGCCTTCTCTAAACTTCTCCATCAACATCCTCAGAGCAAACATCGCATCTGTGGTGCTCTTTTTTGGCATGAAACCATACTGCTGCTCACTAATCATCACCTCACTTCTTAACCTAGCTTCCACTACTCTTTCCCATAACTTCATGCTGTGGCTCATCAATTTTATCCCCCGGTAGTTACTGCAGTCCTACACCCACCCCTTATTCTTAAATTTACTTTTAAAAATAGATGTATTTCCTGCTAATTTTCTAAAAATATGCCAGATGTGTTACTGTAAAAAATTGTATTTTTTGTTCTGCAAAAGTAATTTGAAGTAGCTGAAAATCTGTTTGTCTTATGGATATTACTCTTTGCACTTCATTTTTTTTTTTTTATCTTTTAAGCTTTCCCTTTATTCACTTGTTTCAAATGGACGAAAAAAGTGAGCAGCTAATGTACAAAGAAATGATCAGATTAGAACACAATTGCTGGGACATTGCCTTTGATGATTCTGGCAGATTATGGACGTTTTTGCAGACTGAAACTGCAGTAGTTACACTTTATCAACTCAAGAACGGAAACTGGCAGGGAAAATATAAAAAAAAAAATTATGCATTATAACCACTAACACCAATTTAATGGGTTTACTATTTCTGTTTAGTCATATCAAGTTATATTTTTATTCAATTCAAAATAAAATTATCAAGTTGTGTACCTTTTGTAACATTATAATCAACAGGAGTTTTGATGGCAGTATAAGTCCCTTACACATTATTCAAGTAAAAAAAAGTTGAAATATGCATTATTAAATTATATAGTTTTTTCTTTATAATATTTCTCTTGTATTTTTCTAACTGTGCAATGAACATCTCTCATAACTTTTAAAAATGCGTGTTTTTTTAAATGTAAATCATGGTATGCTTTTCATCCATTTATTAATCCGTAATTGGGCGGATGAATGGAGAGCTAGGTAGTACTTTATATCCTAAGGGCAAATTTATCTTTTACAGAAGCTCAAGAAATATAGAATTGTAACAACAAATAATAAAAACACCACCCCCACCAAACATACACAAGAATTACAAAAAACAAGAAAAAACGCCTCAAGCACTGCTTTCTTATCTTTAGCAGAGCGAGGAATTATAAAGGCATATTGCCTTCTGCTGAGTAATTAAATGGCTAAAAGTACTTAATGATGGTGTGTCAGAGAGAGGATGTGCAGCATTGTTCATAATGGCCACCAGTTTCATCTTCATTCTCTGCTTTGCTACTGCCTCCAATGGACTGAGCCTACCCCTCTAATTAGCTTGTTGATTCGCTGGGCCTCTCGTGAAGGGGCATTGCCGGCCCAGCACTCCATAGCCTAGAAAATCACACTGGCTGTCACAGAGTTAATAAAAGCTCTAAAGGATGTCACTTGTCACATGAAAAAATATATAATAATAATTACATACAGGCTTTACTTACTATTTTAAAACTGCATCAATGTTCTATCAAATAGAAATGGATTGTCTTCTTAGAGGTGTATTAAAGTTACAGTTTTCTAAACACATTCTCATTTTGTTGTTGTTTGTTTTTCTTTCTTCCCCTTCAGACATCATTTTTGTGAAGGTTGTCTTTGCCATATAAATAATTGGAATACGAACTTGGTTTGAATTAACGCCAGTTTGCCTGTCTGGATTATGCAGGTTTACAACTGATCAGTTTTTCAAACAAGCTATGGAATTATTTCTTTTTTTAATAAAACGTGTTCCATAAAACAAAGCAATTTCTGTGCGCAGATTAAATATTAATATTCCCGTTTTCTATGTCACAAAAATATGTGGCTGCTAAATAAACTCAGTTTGCACCAACTGTATTTTTTCTGGTATGGCAATCATCCACCTAAAAACAACTACCTCCTTACTTAGTGCGTATCTTAGTGAATCAGAGTCAAATATTGTTTGTTTCTGGGTCTGTCTCTGAAGCCTGACAGTTGCATGAAGTACTGATTTTATTGTTAAGTTTTACATTAAGAGATGTCGTGATTTGATCACACAAGACCCGTTAATGTTTTCACAGGCAACTAAGTATTTTTACACCACAAAATAAGTTGTTTTTCAAAATCAGTGAATAATACAAATGTCTTGTATTGCTCAGCCGACAAAGGTTTACCATGGGTAAGGTCAGCACAGGACAAGGAACTACCTTGACGTGTGCCTCGCTTAACAAGGAAAACTGGTAGATTCTTTCTGTTTCAGAATTGATTAATCTATGATAATTTTTCAGTTCTTAAACCATTTCTTTTAAATTTTTTGGTTATATAATCTTTTATTGTCGATACCAGTGACTCTCCAACTCAGTTCTAGGTACCCCCAATGCCTGCAACCAGTTTCTCAATCAGTGAACCATTTTACCTCTAATTTACCTCTAATCTCTTTTAATGACCTGGTCTTTTTTTTTTTTTTTCTCTTCTTATTGTGCATTCAGAAAAGCACAACAGTCTGAGCTTTACATATACGTACCTGTATAAGACACTAGCCAAAGTACCAGGTGTCACTAAGATATAAGTTAAAGGGAGAAACTGTCTTTTGGAAAGATGCATGTTGTTACAAAAAGGCATACTCTTAGACAAAAGCTGTAAACCAGTGGGGCAGTGAAATTGGTATCCAGAATAGTTGAAAAGAAAATGCTGTACTTGTGGTCTTAGATGAGATCCGCTTTGGCTGGTAGAAAAGTTTGTGTGTGCTACTGATTAGGTCCTCCCATCGGCCCCAGAGCACCCCTGCAGCCTGATGGACGCAGGAACTACAATTCCCATTACAGTCCCTTCATGCCATATAACCTGTATTTTAAGTTGGACCAACAGTAATGCAAATGATACATTTCATGAAAATAGGTTCAGCCATTTTTGCATCATTGGCTGACACAGACATACAAACAGATTATGTTTTTATTTATATAGATTAAAAATGATTTGTATTTTTGCTGTAGCCTTAAGTGTTTAACTATGTTTTGTTGTTTTCATATTAAATTTGTCTTTTTTCTGTGTAGTTTTACTCCTTTAAGTACACCCTAAGACCCTAAGTCTTTTCACTGAGACAAGCACTTACATTGAAAGTAATGGTTAAGGAGGCAATTAAAGTACCTACTCCAAAAAAAAAAAAGACACGTACTAACCAGGGACAATAAAAGAGTCCATTAGGCCACCAGTAAGTGCGACTCTTATAAATACACTGACAAACAGCTGAAGAGGATGTGTAGCATTGCTTATAATGGCACTCAGTTTTGTTTGAATCCTCTCCTTTACTATGACCTGCAGGGGGTCCAGAGTGTGTCCCATAACTGAGATTGCCCCTTTGATTACTCTGCTGATTTCAGTGTGGCCCTCTTGAAGTAATGTCATCAGCCCAGCACACTACAGCATAGTAAATCCCACTGGCAATCACAGAGTTATAGAAGATGTGAAGGATGTTGCTTCCCTCATTTAAGGAAAGTAGTTTACTAAGGAAAATGAGTCTGCTCTGCCCTTTCTTATACAGCTCCT
Source organism: Polypterus senegalus (assembly GCF_016835505.1). Classification (NCBI taxonomy): domain Eukaryota; kingdom Metazoa; phylum Chordata; class Cladistia; order Polypteriformes; family Polypteridae; genus Polypterus; species Polypterus senegalus. Next base: position 78,679,105 of record NC_053155.1, read on the forward strand.
TTGTGTTCCAAGACCAATCCAACTTGTCATTGATGAGAACCCACAAGTACTTGTGCACCTCCACTACATTCACTCCCTAAATAGTAATCCAACATAAAGACTGTTTGGTATGGTGAAAGTCCATAACCATTTCCTTGGTTTTGCTGATGTTAAGTTGCAGACAATTCTCTTTGCACCAAGAAACAAGTGTCTCCATCTGACTCCTATTCTTTGTCTCAATTCCTCTTATCAGTACACCCCATAAGTGCAGAAGCATCAGAGAATTTCTGCAAGTGACATGACCTGGTGTTATATTTGTAGTCTGAGGTGCTCCAGTATTGCTTACGTCCTATCAGAAACACGGTCCTTGAGCCTCACACACTGTGGTCTTCCTGACAGATAGTTGATTATCAAGGACACCACAGGCTCATCCATCTGCATATCCCTGAGTGTATACCTTAACAGAGATGGCTGAATGGTACTGAAGGCACTGGAGAAATCAAAAAACATAATCTTCACAGTGCTGCCAGCTTTGTCCAGGTGGGAATAAGCAGATATATAATTGCATTTTCCACTCCAATCATTGTCTGATATGCCAACTGCAGTGGGTATCAATGGTCAACCCCAAGATGACTTGTATAATTCAGGACCAGTCCCTCAAAGGTCTTCATGATATGAGACGCAAGTACCAATGGTCTATAGCCATTCAGTGAAGAGGAACAATGCTTGATGTTTTCCTCAGCAGTGGCACTTTCTGAAGCCTTAGGGACAAACTGAACAGGTGACGGAGGACACCATATAATTGGTCAGCACAGGCCTTATGAACTTGAGGACCTACTCAATCTGGTCCTACGGACTTTCCCATGTCTCTTCAGTCGACTCCTTACTTGGTCTTCAGTTATGGACAGTCCACACTGATGGTCAGAGGAGGACTTGTCACTGGTCATTCCAGTTAACATTGATGTAGTAGTGATGGTGTGGGCAGACTGGTCATTGGAAGGGTGTGGACATGGGAGGGAAAATCTATTTAAAGAATTGGTGCAGGACATTAGCTTTGTCCATATCTCCTTCAAGCACCTGAGCTCCGGATTACATGAGCCCAGTAATTATGCCCAGTCCATTCCAGACATGCCTCACATTATTCTGAGTGAGTTTGTTTTCTATTTTAGCTTTGTAAGCTGCCATTCTTTCACTCGGCTCTTTCTTTAGCACATGCTGTATGTCCTTCAGAATCTCTTTGTCACCGGATTTGAATTCTCTCCTTATCTCATTCAGGAGACTTTTTAGCTCCTTAGTGATCCGAGGCTTGTTGTTTGGAAAGCAATTTTTTTGGTACCACTATGGTGACACAGAAGTTAATCTAGTTTGTGATGCAGTGACAGTGACCCTTGATTATCGTCCCCCATGTGACTTGCATTTCCCAAGAAGTCACATGTTGCTATAATACCTTACACTTGCCATAAAGTGGCCTTAAACCTTTACTGCACTTATCATCAAGTACGCATGTTAGAGATACTCAAACTTCTTACTGATTGCTGTTGGATTGGCTTCCATCTGTTGGACCAATAATTAACTGTCGGAGTGAATTTCATCATCTGCATGGTTTTCAACCTTTTAGCAAAATGCCCAACTTTGTTTTATAACTGAAAGTGTACTTTACCATCTTTCTGCTGTCTTATTTACAATTAAAATACCAAATGATTCAGTTAATGTTATGAATGCTGAAGGAGAAATGAAGCACTGCGAGGAGATTTGCACATTCCACTGTGCCGTCCCTAAATACAGAGGACTACAAAAACACTACGATTATTTATGTTGGAGGCAAAGTCTATTGAGTAAAGTTTTCCTGTGAGATTCACATTCACTCCTCCTTTCTGCACAAATATTCTCGGCACCATATCATACGTAATTACTACTCTACACTGATGCCTATTTATTTTTCTGTTGTGATGTGTTAATTAATAAGGGACACTACAAAGTGAATTTTTAGTTTTGTTATTCAAATTTAATCTCGGATAATCGGGTATTTAAAATTGTATGCGTAAATGCATTATTTCAATAATGGCTGGTTACTTGACTAGCAGATGATTATTTACTGAAACGTTCTTCTTTGTAAACACCATCTGTATCATTTCTCTTTCTGTAGCACGTTGAAGAAGACCGGGACCTTAAAATTGCAAGGAGTGTTTTGTCAAACTATTGGAAATTCTTTAAAGGTAATGCTCTGCTGGCATATTTACAGCTCGAATATTTCTTCTTTATGAATCATCATGTAGACGAGATATTGTTCACCAGTTTTCATTAAGATGTCCACACAAGTATAGTCAATAAAGTGAGATTTACTACTTGCAGTTATTTCGTCACACTGTGCCAAGAGAGTAGTCGGAGTTTAGTAAAATGCTGTGGGGAGTTTTTTTGTTGAGAAGAGTGCAGTACATTGGGAAAAGTTAATCGGGCAGAAAAAAAACGTGAAGCCGTGGTCAGAACTACAAGTTTAAAAACATTTCCTCCTGCTTTCTGAGAATGGGCATAGGCCATCCTGTTTGTAATGTTGTTTTAGAGAGAGACAAAGAGAGGGAGAGAGGTTGGCAGCACCCACCACATGACACACCACCTCAGGATCCCAGATTAAGACCCACACACAGCGGGCGACACCAGAGGCTGTGACCTTATCCCTCTCTGCTGTTCCAATGGATGCCACAAGTCATTCGCTCACACGTGTGACAATAGATAAGTTTTGTATATATATTTTAGCAATATTAATGCACCCAATTAATATGAGATAAAAAATTTTAAGTTGTGTAACTGATTTTGTAATTATGTGAACTGGTGGAAGATGACCAAAGCAACTGGATCAAATTTAAATGAATGCGAGTCTTTTAAGAATAAGTGCATCGAAATTTTTCTAGAAGACTTTTCATTTAATTTATAGAACTTTTAATACTTCTGGAGGTGTTACAGCTCACCAATCATCTGCTTACCTTATCTCGCACCCATTCAAGGTCACCTCATATAATTCAGTGAACGTTTATACAAGTAGACGGCAAAAAGGTTTGATGCTAATGGCACCAACATTTGGGATGAGACGTCCTTGTATGATTCTAGTTGTGTTTGTAGGATCTGTGATGCTGCCATACCTGCCTTGAAGAGGCTGTATATGTGAGGCTGACGGCCTTTGATGGGTTACATTTCACCCAAAACCACAATGGGCGCGCCAGACAGCTGCCTGCAGACCTCACAAGTGGATGGGTGGCTGGATGAATCACCTCGGTGGCCTCAACTTTGAGTTGCTTTTTGCTAAAGTGGGTTTCATACCATCTGAAATTTGAATTAACATCTGGCGTGTTGCTGAATCTTAGAACTACTTTGCCAAGCCATCTTTTACACCCCAAGTATGTAACCTTAAGATGCAATCATGGATTGCCATTTACACCAGAAAGAGGAGTGTTAGCAGCCAGGTTGGAATTTTTGGCGTAAATTTGCTATTTTTTGATCCGTTAACTGTTCCTTTCATGTGTTTTGTACTCTACATATCATGTACTTCTAATCCGAGTGCTTTATTTTTCATACAGTAGTTGAAGGACAGCTTTTGATCTTCAGGTTTTCTTCACTCCTTTAAATGTTATGAAACCTAAACAAGAAACAAGAGAGGCAGGACGGATTTGTTGAGTATACATGCAAGTCTGCACTGAACTAACTACGGTGTCTCATCAGTTCTGAATTCTACACTTTTCCCCGTGGTCAGTGGCTTGTGTAAAGTTACTTTTGTACTGCTGCATACTAATTAAACATTTGCATTTTTACTGTCTTAACAGAATCCCTTGGGGCAGAGTCTCAATACAGCAACCTTTACAAAGTTGTATTTGACAATATGGCTTCTTATTTGGAGAAGAAGGACAAGCTACTAATCGAGAAGAAAGAGAGGAAAAGGAAGGGACAAATGCTAACATCCAGTAGCTCAAATAAACAACTAAGAAACTGATAAAAAATGTAAGGCATTTCCCCCCTCCAGGTTCCATGTCTCTGAACATGGCTGTTACCACACGTTGTGTGAGATGTTCCTTAGGGAATGATTTTCAAATTGAGCACTCGTAATAATATATACACACCCTTTATTTCCTTGTATTTAGAAGTCCATACTGTAAAGCATGTCAGATGTTACACAATCGTGAATTGAGTACAGTATGTGACGTCAACATGAAAGCAGACTCAATTAATGCTTTAACCAAAACTTTACATTTCCAAAATTTACTTTTTTCCCCAACCCCACATATACTGTGGGGTTGACAAACCCTTGTTTATTAAAAATAGAAATAGTTATCTAAGTTAACATTTTTTAGTTAACTCTACTTTAGCATTTTTCTGTTAACTCTACTTTAGCATTTTTCTATCGGGGTGTGTCTAAATATCTGTTTCCATATTTTATTTACCAAATAAGTCTTATTTTCATGAAAGAGTGCTGTTAGGACATACTGAATATGCCAAGGATTGTGAGTTTGAGAGATTTAAAGTGTGTGCTGGGGGGCTAACAGTAGTCGCGGGGGGCATGAAGCCTGAAGTAAGTCATTATGAGAAACATTCTGTTGGGCAGCCTCACACACCGCAATGTCCCCCCTGCTTCTGATTGCTGACTGAAGGGCCTGAAATGTAAATAAAATGATTTGTGCCTTACAAGTGGCTCAGTATTTATTTTTTTAATGGTTTCCAATGTGTCCCGATGTGAAGGGTGTACACGGGCCCTCCGGGGAAGACATCCAGCTTGGATAATCAGGAGTTGTCATTTTGGGGAGATCCATACATTAAATGTTCCACTCAGACTTTACCTTTTATTTTGGATTACAGGATTCTCAGCACTTTGATTTGTGTCTATTAAAAATAAAATGGATGATAAATTGGACTGGACTGGACTGCCAATACTGATGCTCTGTGCAAGAGAAGACAGAGCCGACTATACTTCCTTAGAAGGCTGCCGTCTTTCAACATCTGCAATAAGATGCTGCAGATGTTCTATCAGATGGTTGTTGCGAGGCAGCATAAAGAAGAGGGACGCCTCACGCCTGGACAAACTGGTGAGGAAGGCAGGCTCTATTGTAGGCATGGAGCTGGGCAGTTTGACATCTGTGGCAGAGCGACGGGTGCTGAGCAGGCTCCTGTCAATCATGGAGAATCCACTGAACAGGATCATCTCCAGACAGAGGAGTAGCCACTGTCCTGCTCCACTGACAGACTGAGGTGATTGTTCCTGCCCCACACTATGCGACTCTTCAGTTCCACCCAGGGGGGTAAACTTTAACTCTCTATCTACAGTGGGTACGGAAAGTATTCAGACCCCCTTCAATTTTTCACTCTTTGTTATATTGCAGCCATTAGCTAAAATCATTTAATTTTTTTCCCTCATTAATGTACACACAGCACCCCATATTGACAGACAAAAAAAAGAATTTTTGAAATTTTTGCAGATTTATTAAAAAAGAAAAACTGAAATATCACATGGTCCTAAGTATTCAGACCCTTTGCTGTGACACTCATATATTTAACTCAGGTGCTTTCCATTTCTTCTGATCATCCTTGAGATCACCTTCATTTGAGTCCAGTTGTGTTTGATTATACTGATTGGACTTGATTAGGAAAGCCACACACGTGTCTATATAAGACCTTACAGCTCACAATGCATGTCAGAGCAAATGAGAATCACGAGGTCAAAGGAACTGCCTGAAGAGCTCAGAGACAGAATTGTGGCAAGGCACAGATCTGGCCAAGGTTACAAAAAAATATTTGCTGTACTTAAGGTTCCCAAGAGCACAGTGGCCTCCATAATCCTTAAATGGAAGACGTTTGAGTCGACCAGAACCCTTCCTAGAGCTGGCCGTCGGGCCAAGCTGAGCTACTGGGGGAGAAGAGCCTTGGTGAGAGAGGTAAAGAAGAACCTAAAGATCACCAGAGATGCAGTCAGGAGATGGGAGAAAGTTGTAGAAAGTCAACCATCACTACAGCTCTCCACCAGTCAGGGCTTTATGGCAGAGTGGCCTGTCGGAAGCCTCTCCTCAGTGCAAGACACATGACAGCCTGTATGGAGTTTGCTAAAAGACACCTGAAGATTCTCTGGTCTGATGAGACCAAGATAGAACTTTTTGGGCTTAATTCAAAGCGGTATGTGTGGAGACAACCAGGCACTGCTCATCACTTGTCCAATACAGTCCCCACAGTGAAGCATGGTGGTGGCAGCATCATGCTGTGGGGGTGTTTTTCAGCTGCAGAGACAGGACGACTGGTTGCAATCGAGGGAAAGATGAATGTGGCCAAGTACAAGGATATCCTGGACAAAAACCTTCTCCAGAGTGCTAAGGACCTCAGACTGGGCCGAAGGTTTATCTTCCAACAAGACAATAACCCTAAGCACACAGCTAAAATAACGAAGGAGTGGCTTCACAACAACTCTGTGACTGTTCTTGAATGGCCCAGCCAGAGCCCTGACTTAAACCCAATTGAGCATCTCTGGAGAGACCTAAAAATGGCTGGCCACCAACGTTTACCATCCAACCTGACAGAACTGGAGAGGATCTGCAAGGAGGAATGGCAGAGGATCCCCAAATCCAGGTGTGAAAAACTTGTTGCATCTTTCCCAAGAAGGCTCATGGCTGTCTTAGCTCAAAAGGGTGCTTCTACTAAATACTGAGCAAAGGGTCTGAATACTTAGGACCATGTGATATTTCAGTTTTTCTTTTTTAATAAATCTGCAACAATTTCAAAAATTATTTTTTTTATCTGTCAATATGGGGTGCTGTGTACATTAATGAGGGAAAAAATTAAATGATTTTAGCAAATGGCTGCAATATAACAGAGTGAAAAATTGAAGGGGGTCTGAATACTTTCCTTACCCACTGTATATATGTACAGTATTCTGATTAAGTCTGCCAAGTGGCATTGCTCTGTGTTATTCATACGGCGCTCCATGTTGGTTTTACTTGGCACTTATTAAATATGTTCTGCGATTTTTGTGATGGGTGATCATAAAGAACATCGAATCTGCGTTAAATTTTGTTTTCTCTTAGGGAAAACATCTGCTTAAATGGTAGTAATGCTTGAAATTGCTTTTAAAGAGACGGTTGTGGTGAGTGCCCTCTTCTACGCGGTGGTGTGCTGGGGGGGCAGCATAAAGAAGACGGACACCTCACGACTGGACAAACTTGTGAGGAAAGCAGGCTCTATTGTAGGCACAGAGCTGGACAGTTTGACATCCGTGGCAGAGCGACGGGCGCTGAGCAGGCTCCTGTCAATCATGGAGAATCCACTGCATCCACTGAAGAGGATCATCTCCAGACAGAGGGGCAGCTTCAGCGACAGACTGAGGAGATTGTTCCTCCTCCACACTATGCGACTCTTCAATTCCATCCCCTTAAACTTTAACATCATACAAAGTTATTGTCTGTTATACCTGCATTTTTGTCACTCTTTCATTAATACTGTTTTTATCAGTATGCTGCTGCTGGAGTATGTGAATTTTCCCTTGAAATTAATAAAGTGTCTATCTAAAACTGAAGAAATGTCTAGAGGAATGAAAATTATTAATTTGCGACAGTTATACACATAGAAGGAAAAATGAAATAATACTCAATGGGAGTGAAACTTTAGTCTTGCTTGCAAATATACCAAAAAAACAAATGAGAATAACAAAACAGTAAGAAAGTGAACAAGACTCGTCCTTTAGTATCTTGTGACAACCGTCTCTCAGAGCCACCACGAGAGGTTCTTCAGTTTCAACTCTCACATTCATGTGAAAGAACGAGGTTTACTATCACATGTGAGAGGAATTTCCACAAACGGTTTAACAAGATCTGATTTAATATACGTGTTTGTATTAGTTGCTGCTGTTCAAGATGGGTCACCTTTCAAGCGTATAAAATCTTTGTTCTTTGCGATCACTGCAAAGCCAGATGGGTAAACAATAGTATAAAACAAAATGTTTTTTGGGCAGATTAGTTAAAAGTGTTGGAAATACACGGTGACAAGTTTACTTCCTGCTGGGCCACTGTTAACGTGCAGTCAGATGTTCAGCTGACCAGGCAGACAGTAACCATTAGGATGCCTGAACACCAACTATACGGCACAGTCGCACCTGATAACACTGGAACTGAGCAGCACACAGCAGATACCTCCATACTTTAACCTGCCTGGCCAAATGCATCAGGATGCATTTCACTGCGCGTTGCCCTGTACAAGTGTGAATCACAAAGTCTTCACACAAACTGATCAGCAGCTCCTTCTTTTATTTCATTCTTGGTGTTGTCTCGTATTCTTTTTTTCTCTCCGACTACCGTGTTGTTGGCAATGAAGCCCATTATCTGAATCTACTGTACACAACCCTTTCTATAATTATTTTTCATTGGTTTTAGACTAGGGCTACACACTCCAAATTGCTGGTTCCACGTGGTCATGTCATTTGGCCCCCCTTGTCCTATCCATGCAGGTACACCATCCGACAGCCAGCAGATTACATGACACATCTGTGTTGAAGAATCACATTAAAATCCAATCTCCATCTATTTTATTCTATTCTATTCTCTAAACTGCCTTTCTTCTGGTTGGCGTGACAGCACTGATGGCTACCAGGCTAACTCAAACTTGGCCAATGAAAAGGATCATTTCACTGCCTGAGTAAACACAATGCCGTTTTTAAATGACCATTTGAGTAACTTAAAGAAAAAAATTCTCCAACACCCATGTGAAAAAGTAATATCCCCCCAAACGTAACACTTGGTTGTGCAGACGAGTCTTTAGCATCACTGTAGACAAACTCTGGCCCACTCCTCTCTACAGAATAGTTGAAATTCAGCCACACTGAACTGGTCGTTTAATGTCCCGCTACAACAGCTCAGTGGTGTTCAAGTCAGGACTTTGACGAGGCCACTCCAAAATCTTTAGAGTCATTCAGAGCTGGACTTGGTCTTGTGCTCCAGATTGTTGTCCTGCTGCATAACCCAACTGCAGACAGCAGACTGACAACTAGACATTTCCCTTTAGCAACTTCTTGTAGAGTAGAATTCATGCCTCTTTAAATTATGGGATGCTGCCCATGTCATCACACTACTTCTGCCACGTCTGACTCTGGGCATGATGTCCTTATTGTGGAAAGCTGGGTTAGCTTTATGGCAGATGTACAGTAACAGGACCCATGTCTTCTAAAAGGACTCACTTGTCCACAGAACATTAGCCCAATTGTTTTGGAGGTAATCAAGGTGATTTCTGGCAAATGTTAGACAAGACTTTATGTTCCTTTCAGTGGTTTTTACCTTGGAAATTTCCCACAGCTATCATTTTTGCCCGGGGTCTTTCTAATGGTGCACTCATGTATGCTGACATTAACTGAGCTGAGAGAGGCCTGCAGTTCCTTCCTTTGGGTTCTTCTGTGATTTCCTGAATGAGGTTTTGTTTGGAAATTGCAAACTATAGTGTTATGAATAAGCACAAACAGAGGACAACAGGAAGGGGCAAACGCTTTTTCACAGCACTGTACCTACACTGTGAAGGGACCTTCATCCAGCAGCCAGACCTCATTATAACAACTGACACGCAGCAGCCTTGTTGTTTCCTGGCTGACACCGTCATTCAAGTCCAACATTCATTCACGTTATTCACTTTAAAATGCCACATAGTCAGTGTTCATTGGGTGTTTGTCTGTGAGCGTTCACCATGTTTATGTCTAGCAGTGGCCAATCAGAGCTCTAATATACTGTACCCCCATTGCCTGGCTCCACCATCATTTTATCTTCCCCACCTTTTGCAGTCACTCGCACCAACACTCCAAACCACGGGATGCCACAGATGGAGCTCAGTGTTAGAAGGGATTCAAAATTGGTGGCTTCCCTCAACCCATCCTGAACTTTGCACACTTGGATAAAGGAAGAGCAGAAAATAAATTCATAGCAACTGTGTATGGCTCATTCAGTTCAGTGGTGAAGCCTGAAGCAGCCATCGTATGGTTCCCAGTCCAGCTCCTCAGCCACTACACCAACCAACCTGCCTTCTTCTGAATTTAAAGCTGACCTGGCGTTTACATAAAATTATTTCTAATCTATGAGTCAATGATAGTTGGGCTCTTTAGAATCCTCGCTGTAACAGCAAACAAAAAGTGAAAACAAGCAAAAATAAATTCAACATTCAGTCCTATTTTACAGTAAAAGAATTGTCTCAATCAATCAATAAATAAATAAAACACTTGGCACTTTCAGGCACTGGCAGCACAAGAAATGTGTCAGGTAACCCAAGAAAAACAAAAAAGATGAAAACCAAGTCCATTTTTGAAGCAGGCGCATTACAGAACACTGCTGAGAAGACACAAAGCTGTTAATTCCAGACTTGCACCCCACAAATCTCGTCGAGTCTGTGAGCCCTGAGCCTTTTAAATCGCTTTAAGCACCGCTTTTATAACAGTTCACTCCACACCGCATAAAAAGGGCACTCGCTTCGTTTATTTCTGTTTTTTACAAAATGGAAGAAATCAGCAATGCGTTGACATTTTAATTACTGTCATTGGCACAATTATTAATACTATTACCAGAATACATTTGTTCAATTCAATTCGTATTTAAGCAAGATTCAAGTCACAGTTCAGTACTTTCAGCCAAAGTTCCTTTTTAGAAAAGCAACACTGTAAGCCAAATATTTGATTTGATGCAGTGGATTAATACGTTAAATAATGAAATGGCAATGCTAAAAACAGCATTAATGGTAACACACAAAACATAAATATCTGGATTTACATATACTGTATCAACATATCTGGGCAAATAAAATATGACAAGTTAATAATTCATTTTATAAGTGCATATATGCTTAAAGACAAACTAGCAAGACATATTTACAGCACAGACTTGACTAGAACTGCCTAGTCCAAAAATGAGACAATGAACATAAAATTAAACATCTTAAATTTAAACTTTAAAATGCATCGTTAACACATGAATTTTATAACAATGAAAAATTGCTTCAATCATTTCAAAGTGCAAAACTTTGCAAAACATAATTTCATTAACCAAAATAGAAATTGATCTTCATTAATACAATCATCATTATAATAAAAAAAAAAAACCCATCAAAATAAAGGTTTCTAAAGGAAGTATGGGGGAGGGTCTTCAGTTACCTGTGAGGGTGCAGTTAGCCGTGGGCACGTGCCACCCGGCCCACACCAGACGTTCACAGATGCCATGTGCTGCTTCAGCTGTCTCACACTCGCCTGCTTTCACATAGCAGCACTGGCAGGAATGGAGTAGAGAGTTTAAAAGTGAACTCCTCCACATGTGTGCAGCCATCTCAATTCAGAATACATGTTAAGACCAAACTAATACGCCAATCCTTCATCACCAAAATTACACACATAATGGCAAGTGAAGGCAGGAACATCACTGAAACACAGCAGCAGGAATGACACTAAAATAAATAACTTTTCAGGGACTTTAAACATAATTGGTATAATTCAAATAAATGGTAACACCACAGGGTTTCATCTGTTCTTGATTTCAATGAAAATACAATTTGAGACACACAGCAAAGGTGACCTGTTAGATACACGTGGCCACTTCATTTGTGTATGTTCACAAAATGATGATACCTTTAATTTAGGTCTACTGTCGGCGTGGGTTTCCTCCGGGTGGTCCGGTTTCCTCCTACAGTCCAAAGACAAGCAGATTAAATGAACTGGCGACACTAAATTGGCACTAGTGTGTAGTTGCGGTGTGTGCGCTTCCCCTGTGATGGACTGGCAAGGGTTGGTTCCTACATTGCATCCTATGCTGTTCAGGGTTAAATGGTTTAGAAAATTACTGACTGACTGACTACTGCACCAAAATGATTTGGTGTGTTTCCACACGTTAATAAAAAAATACAACACTTTAGTGACACAGAGTTGTATGTTAAGCTGTATTATTATTATAAAGCTAAATATGCATATCTTAGCCCACTCCCTCACTAAGATTTAGGGGCACCGCCATTTTTCCAAGGTCTTTTTTGCAGGTAAACTCACTCAATTCAAAAAGTAGCAGAGACGTTGATTTGAAGATTACATTTTGGATTCTAATTCTGCCTCCTTTCACTGAAATTCCCTTTCACCTTTAGAAATTAGGCGGTGTGCAACAATGAAGATGTTTTGATATAGATATCCAGAAAAGAGCCGACTGGTAATGTTATGGGCAAAGAATTATGCTGGCTCAAGAACTCAACGCAATGAGGTGGACTAATCTGTGCACAGCCCGCCTGCTTCCCTAACCGCTACATTGCTTCTTGGGATTTCAGTTCTTCCTGCATGTCCATGCTAGACCAGTTACATCACTGGACCCCTCTCTTAACAAAAAGGGGCTAAATCATTTCACACCGTATTTCCCACCCATTCCGAAGCGTCCACATCAAAGAGTACTTTGTGTTATTAAAACATAAAAAATCGTGACTTTTCCTCCTTAATGTAACAGCAGCAAGTAAGTGCTTGGTTCTACTTCTAGCAAACAGCTCAACTTTCACAACATTCAGCTTTCAATAATCCTACTAGGTTCTAAGGCACCCAAAAAAAAAAAAAGACAATGAGATGAAGACTGAAATGAAACCACCCTTCCTAAGTCTTGACAAGGAAACCTGTGCACCACTGACCACTACTTGATGAGCGCACCGCTGGCTCTGCTGAGCATCATAATCAAGGCAAGAGCCTGCTATGAAGAACCAGTGATGTGAACAAATCGCTGTGTGAACGGAAACACTGAAGCACATAATTTCTCTCTAAAGCTTACTTTAAAGTGTATGATTCATTTTGCTGGGAAATACTGCTTAAACAAACCCTTGCTCTGGACCACCGAAAAGCACAAAGCATAATAAAGTAGGACTGACCAAAAGGAGCACAAAGCTAGCTAGAAATATTAGCGTGCTGGATTAACAGCCAATAGACAGAACAGACTGGCTTACTGGATAAACAATCCACAGAAGACATTTTTATGCTAGCAATAGACTCCTTTAATACCCTGCGTGAATCTTTGTTTTCAGCCTCAAGTGCCATTAGGTGTGTGAGAAGCTGAAAAAAAATTAATACTACCCGCGTCTACATTCATGATATTTCATCCTTGGGCCTACATATTTCAGAACACCAGACTGCATTCTAAAGACGCAAGCTGAACGGAGCAAGTACTGCCAATGTTCTAACCTCACGTCTAGATACAGATTGCATTAGTGCGTGTTGCCTCTATTATTATATGTATGGTACTGCTGCTATCAAAATAAAGGAAAAAACAGAAATAAGTGTATTTTGAATCTTTAGGTTTTATACAATCACCGTCAAAGGAGAGGCAAAATTCCGTCATGGCTCCACTGATTAAATCTGTATAGTTACTGAAATAAGACCAGCCCATTGTTAAGGCAAACATTAGGACTGTCTGTTTAGATGTGAATCAGGTAGATGAAGGCTTTTTATTTAGGTGAGGAAAAGAAAAGAAAATGCATAGCGGTTTGAATTGGGGGGAGATCACCTGGGGAGAACTTAAAGCTCTAATCACGAAAAAAGTGACCCTGAGTTTTACAAGATTCAAGCCTCAGGTGCTGGAGCTTAGACAGCATCCTTAAAATTAAAATAACAGCCATGTATATTGCATGGGGGTCCCAGCTACTGCTACATTTATGTACAAGTTAAGGCAAAGCTCTTGAGTAATGTGATCTTTTATTCAGGTCTGACATTGGCAATCCATCATTCCTGAGCTCAGATCTGCCACTAATTAAACATTCTGATGATGCACTGAATTTTGGGTACGGATTTTGTCTTGTGGCTAAGACTGCATATAATCTGGCACCTGAGTGATTTAGCAGTCATAAGAAACATCTGGCATCAACATTTCTTTCTAGGTAATGACTGTAACAAAAGCAACACTGAGTGTGCATTGTTTAGCATTTGCTTTATATAAAATGTCATCGATAAAGCCACTGCCAGTGCCATGCACACTGACAATACTTGTTGCATAGCAAAGAGAAGTCTGCAGCTACCCAATATTATCATCAATGACAACAAACACAAAAAAGGGATCAATCAAAATGCCAAAATAAAGTGGACTAAAGTGTGCAAAAATGCCCCCCCCCCCTCCTTTGATCTTGCATATTTTTGCAGAAGAAATCTTTTGTTGATTGAGAGCCCTTCTCTGGTTATGGCAGCTGCAGCCACAGTGACCTTTGTGACACAGCACAGACTTCCCTGTACTATGAGTAAGTAAGTGAAAGTGGGAAATGCCCATGCTCATGCTCATTTTCACAACTAACAAAAACAGACAGCACTGTAACTATTAACTTCATTTAGTAACAAAACCCAATCTGATACGGTGAATGCCTTGAGTTCATCATTGGATTCGATGAGAAGATTTCTTAAACACTGAAATTAACCCAATGCTTCTGCAGTCCTCTTGTTCAGAAGTAAATTGCACTTAATAAATAAAGTGAATCGGACCCAGTTAACTTTACAAGCCCGTGTGCTTTTAGGATCTTAGAAGTCAAGCAAATTGAGGATTTAGTATAAAATTAAAAAGAAAATGAAAATAAAAATTACACATTTCTAAAAACCTCACATTTCCACCCAAAGGAAATCTTTAGGTACAAGGAAGGATAAAACACTTGTGGTCCAGGTTTCTTAAATACACAAATGCATAAATAAAATAAAGTCTATTAAATTAACATTTAAAAATTAAGTTTAGTCCCTCAGTACTGTTTTACATGTTATTAAGATTCTAACTATACATTTACAAGGGGATGTAAAGCATGTAATGCTCACATTATTTTTTTACATGTATTTCTTTATATCTAATTTGTTAAATAATCTCCCTAATTAACACATTGTTGTTCGATACCTTGCTTTCTCTATTTCACTGTAAGACAGACCTGGAAGCATATCAAGACATAGCTGAGGATCACCAGACCGACCTGAACGGAGGGAGCACAGTACTGTAGCTTTACAGGCGTTTTGACAGGGCTCTGAAATGTGACCCTTATGATAAAGATGCCAAAAATTCTGGAACACACTATCATTCTTCTGGAATGTGCGGATAAGATTATCCCAGTCTGAGGGAAACAGAGTCTTCAGTTCATAATTTTCTCGGGCATTGTACAGGCGTTTCCAGTGGATAGAGGTAGATTCCATGTTTGCTTCAGTTAGGTTAAGGATGTAGGTTTCATGGTCTACAACTATCCTTGAGCTTCCAGGGTAATCTCCATCAATCTCGTAGACTCGATAACCTAGGAAATTATTTGGTTAAAAACATTATTATTATTTTTTTTAATCTAACACATACAATGTAGTATGATTTAAAAACAACAGAACACATTAAAAAGTATTATACTGCATAATTAAATATATTTACATGAAGTATGCATGAAATTTTAGTTACCCTTAATCCTCTTCCAGAGTTTGGTGCTTGAGGAAATGAAGGAATGTATCAATCCCTGTTGCCATGACAACCATAAAAAGTGATATGCTACAAAGTGTCTTAGAAAATGAATCCGTTAGATTAAGAAAAAAGTGTTACTTTACAAATTGGGCTTACTATATGCTCATATAATACTTAGTTACAAGAAATTAATAAAAATAAAAGGCACCTGTCTAATCATATGTACTGTATATAAAACTGTCTCATATGTACAAGATAATTCACTGATACTCTTCTAGTGGGACTCCAGCTCCTTGTTTGAAGTATTTGTTTCTGCAAAGCCCAGATCATCTAAGCAGAAGTTTATCATAATTTTTAAAAATGTATTTATCTAAAACAGGGTATCTTAACCCTTTAAACTCAGACTTATTTTTTCCCCATTTTCTGCTACTTTGATTTAACTGGTTAGAATATCATCATATCATCCTTCACTCAATAGTCATGTTTCTGCTCCTCAAAATAAAGGTCAAACATTTCTCCTTCAGAATTGCTACAACTGAAAAATTAACTGTTGTATACATATGTTATAGCAGAATAAAAAATTGCAATAATGTTTTTACAAAAAAAAGTCACTTTTAATATTATTCTGATTTCCACAGGTGTTGAAATAAGTTCCCAAGCACTGTAAATTGGCAGTGAATAATGTCAGAAACACCCAGAAAAAAAGTTATGAAATATCTACAAGTAGTATGTCTAGTTTTACTGTTTTGAAGCAGAAATTCTTTTTCTCAGTTTTAACTGTTTAAAAATTAGTTTTCATAGCATACATATTCTTTACTGAAGACCCCTGGCCTACATATCATTATGAAGGGCATATGTTACTCTGTTAGAATATATATAGTTGATAAAGAAGTTATACTTTGTATCCAAATTCCAATGCCAATAGCCACAAGATAAATAATATCATATTCTCTGCGTTGATAACAAAAGGATATGATCAAAGTGGAGCATGTGACATTATTTATCTTTACTTTCAGAAAGCATTTGATAAGGAGCCACATGAAAGGGTTAGCATCAAATTAAAAGAATTGGGAGTTCAGGGTGTTATTTGAGGTTACAAAACTGACTAAAGACAGGAAGCAGAGGGTTATGGTACGAGGAATCTTATCAGAATCGGCTGAAGTTAAGAGTGGTGTTCCACAGGGGTCAGTGCTAGGGCTGCTGCTATTTTTAATATACATAAATGATTTGGATAGGAATATAAGTAACAAGCTATTTAAATTTGCAGATGATACCAAGACAGATGATTGGCAGATAATTTGGAATCCATTGAATCATCACAGAGGAACTTGGACAGCATTCAGACTTGGGTAGGTTTGTGGCAGATGAAACTTAATGCAAGTAAAGTATTACATGAAGTAAGTAAAAATGTTAAGTTTGGATACTCAATAGGAGGTCTGAAAATTCAAAGTAGAAATTATGAGAAGAATTTTGGCGTCGCAGTGGATACAGCAATGCTGTCTTCTTTGAAAGAAGAAAAACATTATAGCATCGCACTGTGGTATTCAATATGGTATTTTAACAGTAACCCACTGTACATTAATTATAGCAATGATGAAATGGATGATTAAATGCAATTAATAAAAAAATTGTATTGTTTGGTCTTGCTGGTGGGTCCAAAACAACTGGGCTGAGTTTAAAGTGTTAAACAGTTACAGTTGTAGTTAATGGAAAACGGTTGTGGAATTGGGTTGCCGCAGGTTGATTAAGCAATTGACATTACTACAACAACTGCTCTCATCTATGATTACTCCACCTCTGCTCTCACAATCGTCCATGTTTCTCTAAAGGGCTCAAAGCTCTCAAAGATGGACCACGGCCTGTCATTTAACATGGAATGGATCTTGAAGAAACTAAAAGGCCAGACTGGGTCAAAAAATTAAGTTTAAGAAACACTGATATAAAATAATATTGATTGTACATTGCACTCTTTTCAAAAAGAACAAGTTCCTTAAAAATAAAAACAAAAATAAACAAATTATTTATGGCTGCTTAAAATAACTTCACAGAAATATAATTAATATGACTTTATTTTTATTTACTTTTGTTTTAGATGTTGTATTTTGAGGGGAAAAACGAGAAGATTCAGATGTCTACCATAAGAGCTCATTTAGTTTTTACATTTATTGTTCTGAATGATAATTTTCAAAGTGTAAAGAAATGAAAAAGGGTCACGTTAACGGTAGTGATTACATTTTTCAGGGGGCAAAAGGCAAACAATAAAAAGAGGGTGTGTTATACAAACTGTGGTGGATGGCCAGGGCTCTTAATCAGCCAGGATGCCAAAGAACTGGAAGGACCAGGGGAGAGAACAAACAGAGGACAGTACCTCCCCTCGGGCTGCTACATAGCAGTCCTTCTGCATAACAGCAGTACCCAGGATTCACACAGGGCAGAATGGGACTTGGAGTCTGGGACGGCCCGATTGGGTTCTGCGAGTGGCACGGTGGGGAGCTACAGAGCCTTATTTTTGTCAGGCTTCCTCCACACCTGGGAGTACTTCTGGATCTCACCAACGAGCCACCTGTAGTAATTCCAGGTGCAGTATAAAAGGAGCTGCCCGCCTTCATTCCGGGAGCCAGAGTTAGGAGGTGGAGGACAAAGCTTGGCAGGTGAGAGAGGGGAGAGAGAGGAGAGAGAGGAGAGAAGACATTGGAGGGTGCCATGTTTATTGTGTTGGAACTGTGCTGTGCAGGTGGGAAACAGGAAAGGTGTTTCCCACAGTGGGAAAAAAAAACCAACTAAAAATACGTGTGTGCTGAACTTGCATCCTGCATCTGTCAGTGTTGGGTTTGGGGAGCTGTGCACCCCCTGTAGGCCACAGAATGTTTCCATGTTCCCATATGAGACACCTGGGTCTTTCCTCCCTGCCAAGTCAATTCTCTCCATCTCCAGTTAGATGATCAAGAATTCCCTTTTCTCCAAAGTCAATTGTACCATGTGACAAAATCTATTAAGGTAGCTGTAACTTTAAAAACAGCCCATGGCTCTCTAGATTTCTCTGTGGAATCCACAAAAAGAATGTACACTTTACACTATAAATTTATTTACATCAGTTACCCTGAAAATGATAGGGAAAACTTAAGAAAAATATAAAGATGAAGTAAAAGCTTTTAGCATATTTACTTATTTAGCAGACGTCTTTATCCAAGGTGACTTACAACATTTCTGATACAATTGGTTCCACTTCTTTTGGTTTCCAAATGGAGCACAGGTAAGTCAAGTGACTTGCTCATGGTCTCACAGTGTCAGTAGTGGGATATGAGCCCATAACCTCAAGATTTGAAGTCCAAAACCTTAACCACTACACCACACTGCCTACATATGGTGGGAATATCATCAATTCAAAGAAGTTTGTTCAACTGCACTGAAAATTCACAAGTAATCAGAGAATGAAAAAAGCATTTAGAACGTGCATGTAGCTATTTGCAATATCCTGCATAGAGTAAGTACCAATATACAGTACAAGTGAAATGTGTAATTCTTTAATCTTAGTAAATAGAAAAACATGAATCAATCATCTGTGTTCAGTACACTGTGCATCTTATGTTCAAAAATGGAACTACAGTTTCAGTAAAAAGTTCTGCCTTTCTTTACTGCTCCATAATGAGGACCATACCAGTTTGTAGACACCAGTGTTAACTTATGGGCATTCTGAGAATTGAGTTTTCAGTTTGATAACCAGATAAAGACTTTTGATTTCCATTTTCCATTTACTTACCTGGGTTGAGATTAATAAAAGTTGTAACACTGGGTGCAATGAATGCAACGGACACTGGGCGAGTGAGAGTTTCCTCATCATAAAACATCTGAAATTCATCAAGGTGCGTATGTCCAAAGAACTGACTTGCAATTGTGCTTTCAAACCTATAAAAAGGCAAGCATATTTTAAAATAGTGGAAAGATTTCAGAAAATTAAATACAAATGTTAAAAAGGAAGATCTGAATCATAAATATTTTCACCTTATGGCTTAAACATCCAATGAGTGATCTGTACCAAACTGGAAACTTGCCTTTACTATTTAAGAGCAGCTCTATTTGCTTATGCAGTGAAGCAGTGGTATATTCAATTAAGTCTAAGTATAAGCTTATTAAAACACATGATAGCTTTTAAATCTATTTACAAATGTTTAGAAAATAATTTATATAATGTTCATAATGCAATAAAGGTTATACTACTATGATAAAGAACAAATAATCTCAAAGACAAGATTTTCAGCTAATTAGCTTTAAATACAGAATTTTTTCATTAAAGACAAATGAACTGATGTGAATTTGAATGAATATTTTAAATGCATTCCAAAAGCAAAAAATAATTGAAACGTTTACAATAAACACAAAATTCCATTTATGGTACAACACACAAATTGCCAAAGAGGAAATCTACCCAATACAAACATCTATGTTAGTATTGTCCTGATTGCATATTATTGTGCAGGAACAGTTCTGTGGTTATAATAGCAAAGTGCCCATATATTTTTCACATACCTGTTTTTAAAAGAGAAGAATTTAAATTCCTATTGCCCAGCTATTGCCAAAGCATTCTGTGGTTGTGTTTAATTGAAAACACTAGCAACATTACACACTAGACTGGAATTCCCTCTGTATGGCACAAGAGAGAATAAAAAAATGCTAAACAAATCTTTATATGGTATAGAACTACCAGACTTCCATTAATCACTGTACAGTACATAAGATAAAAATGTTCTGGGCAGTGAGGCATTTGTTGTTTTTAGACACTGACTGTTTTTGTTCATCTGCTGCACATGAAATCCTCATGGTCAACAATTTCATTAAATCAAATATTTGCCTTTTGCATCATGTAGTGCTGACAGATATCTAATAAAAATATTCTGAAGCTGCTGAGCTCTAACACACAGTGTTACTGCATACTCAAAATTTCTGAACTATGATAAATAATTTTAAATAAGCAATAAATAAATAATAGGGAGTGCAGTGAAACCAAAAGGTGGCTGGTTCATTGTGTGACCCTTAGCAAGTAATTTACCCTGGCCTGGCGCCAGATGCAAAAATATGTTCAAAGTTGGAAACAGCTGTAATGTAACCTTGTCTTTGTAAATTACCTTTCACTAAGGCTTCAGTCAAATGCAAAATTATAACAACAACAATTCACTTCCACTTCTTATCTTAGACACATATTCAGAAATGGTAGCTCTGCAACACCCATCAGATCCAACACTACAGTACAGTGCACTAAATCTAACTCACTGTTAATAGACAAGCTAGGTTGTAGTCCACAAGTCAAAAGCAAGCAGACTTACTGTTCGACTTGGAATTTTGTCAGTCATAACAGTTAGTTGTTTTTTTCATTGAAATTCCTGTGCTGTTATTAGTACTGCCATTTTATGGAATTCTCCATTGATGGGGAGGATTCTTGACAAAAACACACAGGCCAGAGGATGAGGCTTGCAGTTTTTGTGACCTTTAATTTTAAATCTTACACTGAATATTTCTTTGTTGCCTGGTTTAACAACTCTGTTGTTGCCTTTGTTGTGTTGTGCCTTCAGGTTTATCTAGAAGCCTGTAACTTCTCCACTTCTAGGGGAGTTTCAAGTAGAACCAAGAGAATTCATGGAGCCAATGCAGTGGTGGCAACACTGTAAATCTGCATGTGTGATGATGTAGGACTGATTTGTCATGTTTAAGCTAACGCATAGCAGGCAAAGTCAGATGATTAAATGAAAAGGAACTTAGGCCTGTTTCAGTATGAGGTTGTGATTCAGGCACTTTTTCTCCCTTTAGGGCAACCAACAACACTGATTTTGTTTTTTCATCTACCGTGGTTAACAAACTATTGTTAAGCTGGTGCTGGTGCTTGTGTTTTAACTATTCTACCTTCACGTCGAGTGTAAAGAAGTTTAATAAATGTCACGCCTTCAACTGGAAGTTGTTTTCCATTACCTAGAGACTTTGTATTATGCTATATTGGTTTACCTTGAGCATGTTTGTTTGTTTAT
Organism: Polypterus senegalus; assembly: GCF_016835505.1. Classification (NCBI taxonomy): domain Eukaryota; kingdom Metazoa; phylum Chordata; class Cladistia; order Polypteriformes; family Polypteridae; genus Polypterus; species Polypterus senegalus. The sequence continues at coordinate 78,700,499 of NC_053155.1, forward strand.
TGTTGTCAATTGTTTGTTGCGTTGAATAAAATATAAAACCTGGAATTCACCAGTCTCTCATCTCCAGTTATCTAATTGTGACTGCTACACTTGGATTTCTGTTGGCTAAACCCTGCGAATTAGTGCATTTCCAGAGGTCCCTGAAACTCCTCTTTGACATTGAGCTTTTTCTGATCTAGATTATATATTATATTATATATGTTATATAATTATATAGTATATCTAAAATATAACTTTGACTAGTCAGAATGATTATCAGAGACACAGTATGTTATACAAATATATATATGTACGTATACACACACAACTGAGAGCCTATTCTCAATGAATTCTATGACATATGAGATATCTGTAATGATATATTCATTTTCAATTAGAATGTATGTTAGATATTAAAAATGACATTATTATATCTTTAATTCAAACACAATAATCACTTGAGCTTGAAATTTAGAATAGTCAAAATGCAATTTCCTGATATCTCTAATGGAAAACTCCATCAGTGCCTTTAGGAAAAACCATCAATTATCAATAATCAAAATGGAATTACAGCTGTCTGAATTGAAATTTTGACTAGTCAAAATGTAACTACAGTTCCTTTTAATAGGAATCTAGATTAGCCAAAAATATCATTGTAGATAGTAAAAAAAAAAAGACCTGCCATGAAAACAAAATAGCAGGAGACATTAAATGGTTTGTCATGTGTATACCATTGTGACTTCAACTTTGAAGACAACGATTAATTCAAGCAATAGGTCCAGATTTACTGAAGAAATGTTTTGCTACTTTAAAGATCTTCATTAAAATAACATTGCAGGTCATTTTGGTATTTGCCTGATTTGTTTCACAAAAAGAACTAGTAGAATTTTTCCAACAGTGTTATGAATCTCGAGAGCCCCAAAACAAAAAAGCCCCAGAAATTGATCAAAATGCTCACTAGAGTGAGAAACCATCAAAACCCAGTTAGAAACAATGGCAAACACAGAATCTCTCTAAATAAAAAGATGTATTCTTTAAAAATTGCTCTATAATAAAACTAAACTAAGCAAAAGGAGTCTCCTGAAAGTCAAAGGCAATCCAGGGAAAACAAGTCCCAATCACAAGTCTCAATCCAGCATAAACAGTGAACAGGTCAAAAAATTTCAGAAAATCACATATAATCAAATAGCACAAGAATCACCCAAGCTTCCCGAGCACATTTAAATGAACCGCAAGGGACTATGGGATGTCCTAGCCTTTATAAAAATGAACAAAAAAACTGGAATTTGAGCCTCAGCTAGAGGAGGAACCCTGACTTAAATATAACAATTAGTAAATGTTTAATCATACTAGCCCTGCACTTGTAACTGAGGACCACTCATAAACTGCTCACTTGATACTTGGAAAATAAACTTGGCCATTCTGTCAATGTTGTGCTTTGTTTCCAAGTTAACTGGAATAGGAAGATATTTGGATGGATAGATAAAAAGGTGCAAGTAGATATCAGGTGACACATGTTATTTAGAGCATGCAAACTGCCAAGTACAAGGCTTCTAAGTGACACAGCAATTTCTTCAGCTGATTTACACACTAACTGGTCAGCAGCATGGTTTTTGTAATCTGCAAATAATGTACTTCATCACTAATTTAATAAAGTATCCAGAGATTTTTTTTTTTATTATTTTTAGTAAAAGTACATTTTTTGCATAAAGAGGTATTTTATTTTTATTATGCTTGTGTTATACCCTCAAGCCAATAAACAGCCAAAAAAGGCTTCTGCCAATTCTCATCCATTGCTACTGGTTATCAAAAAAATGACGCTGACCATTATTAATTCAAGCTATTGTTAACATTTACTAGTGTAAAATTATATTGTCACATTGTGACCTGTGTTATTTACCCATGAAAGTGAATGGGAAAAGTATGCGATATGAAAAAAGGATATTATTCTTTTGATGACAAAAAGGGAAGATCATTCTAAATTATAATTGGTCTATAATAATAAAAATAATTTAGGATGATTTAATTTATAAAAAATGAAATAAATCAAAAATAACTCAAGAGATGTCTCCTGACAATTAAAATTCACCCAAAAGGGAAGAAAAAATGTGTTAGTGGCTACGGACAGAAAATGCATGTGTTTGTGATAAGTTTTGATTGAAGCAGCAGAAGCATTCAGTAAACAATTTAAAATCAACATGAAGCTGCATATCATGGATGTAGCCCATCATATACATAGATCTGTTCCCTGTAAAATTAAAAACTGTAAATTGTGCAAGTCTGTTGTACTCTTGTACACATATATGACTAAAAGAATTCTGTTTAAATGATTCCTTTGTTTCAAACATCTGCTTTGGATTTGATTGTGAGCTATTTATTCATTAATATGCTTTTCAGTGCTGTTGAACAGTTACATTAAGCAAAACTGACAGCTGGCCTTCTGAAATGCGAGACCCAACAGTTGCTACCCATTTTCAAAAGCTTGTGATGTGTGCTGTACATCGCTTATGTGCCAGCTGCTTACACTTCTTTTTCTAGTACATTTGAAATCACATCCAATTAGTTTTCAAAATGGGTAATCAAATGATTTTGAATTATTTCTTCAAAAGTATAATATTATTAATAGTATTAATTTTAAAAATACTTCATACATCCTGGAATAACATAAAATTGTGCTGCTTTTTAGCAACCACTTTTTAATTACAGAAGCAGACATTTTCCCTTCCCCTAACTCAAGATACAAAGATGCACTATTTGTGGCTGTCGGCACCTTTTATTTGGAAGAGTGGGAAAAGAGGCAATAGATGACAACTTTGTTGAACAGTTAAACTTTCTCCAGAGATTTTTGAAAAAGTAGATATAAAATCTGATCCCTCTATTGTTACTAAAAAAAGTATAGGGTGATACAAAATAATGCCGCTACAGTGTGGGTGGGAGAATTGATGTGGCCTGCACATGAGTTTTTCCATATTTATAAGTACAGTATACACTGTGAATTTATTTATATTTTGTATATTTGAGATGCAAAAATCACTAAAGTTTGTTTTTCATATGTCAGTCCACTCTATAACTTATACTAAAAAAGCAAAAAACATAATTATAGTATATAAAGAAATTAACTAAAATGTATTCAAGATGAAAGGTGCAATACCACTACTGCAGTGGAAAATCTTGAACTTTTAACAGCTCAAAGACCAACCTTTGGATCCAAACACAAAATTCACAAAAGTCTTTATATCAAGCATATGTCAAATTTTATGAACAGTGGTTTTACTTTAGTTGCTATCACAGGTGGAATTCACCCAAAACCTAAAAAGGTAAGAAAATAAGGAGTGCAAGTTGTGTACAAAATTTCTTAAGCATCTGTCCATTTATTCTCAAGTTACAGCATCCTTAAAATTACCACAGATAAACAGCTTTTCAAAAAATGTTCAAAACATGTTTTTCTGTTAAAAACCAGAAGTCGTTTTTTCAAGATAACAATACTTCCTCAATGTATATATTATGTAGAGAGAAAAAAATACTTAAATGCAGAAGTGCCCTCACTTTTTCCTGTGGATATGGTTTGTAGGCGATTTGTTCAGAATGGTCATGTGAAAAATAATGAACATCCTCTTACAATTCTATGGTTTACATATCAACACATAATTAAAAAAATCTGATCCTTATCAGGGTCTAAAATTATTTAAATCTAACCTCAGGTGTAAAACAACACACACCGTTTCCACTGTGTCATTATTTAGCTTAAATGAGGTGAAAATGGAGAAGTAATGTGTGAAAAACTAAAGCACACCCCAGGATTCCATAGCTTGTAGAACCACCTTTAGCAGCAATAAATTCATACAGAAAACTATTACTTCAAGTTATCAGTTTCTCACGTTGTTATGGAGGAATTCTGACCCACTTTTCTTTACAACATTGCTTCACTTTATTGAGGTTTGCAGGCATTTGTTTATGCACAGCTCTCTGAAGTTTCCGCCATAGCATTTCAATCAGGTTGAAGTCTAGACTTTGATTGGGCAATTACAACATCTTGATTCTTTTCTTTTTCAGCCATCCTGTTGTAGTTTTGCTGGTGTGCTTAGGATTATTGTCCAGTTGCATGACCTAATTTCAGCCAAGATGTAGCTGTCAGAAGATGGCCTCGCATTTGACACTAGAGTACTTTGGTACTGTATATACAGAGGGGTTTATGGTCAATTCAATGACTGCAAGGTGCCTATGTCCTGTGGCTGCAAAACAAGGCAAAATCATCACCCCTTCAACACCGTGCTTGACAAGTTGGTATGAGATGTTTGTGCTGATATGCAGTGTTTGGTTTTTGCCAAACATCTCCACTTTGTTGTTTCAGTAGTCCTGCGGTTTGTTCAGATGCAACTTTGCAAATCTAGGCTGTGCTGCCATGTTCTTTTTAGAGAGAGGAAGCTTTCTCCTGGCCTCCCTCCCAAACAAGCCATACTGTTCAGTCTTTTTCTAATTGTACTGTCATGAACTTTAACATGCTAATTAGGGCCTGTAGAGTCTGAAATGTAGCTCTTTTGTTTTTTGCAATTTCTCTGAACATTGCAATTTCTGACCTTGGGGTAAATTTGCTGGAATGTTCACTGCTGGGAAGATTGGCAACTGTCTTGAATGTTTTCCACTTGTGAATAATCTTTCTAACTGTAGAATGATGGACTTCATAATGTTGGTCATATATAAAATGGCCTTATTATCCTTCCCAGATCGATGTGCCGCAACAATGGCTTCTCTGAGATCACTGCTGATGTCTTTCCTACTCGGAATTATATTAACCTGAATGATCCAGCCAAACAAAGTGCCAACACTTTTGCTATCATAGAGGAGGTCAAATTTGCTGATGAACAATTAATCAAGTGCATATTATTAGTAGCACCTAGCTGCTACTTACCCTCTTAACTCATATGGAAGTAGTAAGGATATGCTTAATGTTTCACACACTGCTTCTACATTTTTGCTTAGTTTTTGTTAAATAATGACATGGTTTGATACTTCATATTGTTGTTCATGTGAGATTATTTTTACCTAATTTTAAGACCTGCCAAGGACCAAATGATTTTGTATTATATCCTGATATGTAAAACCTTATAATTAAAATACGGTGTACTTTCTTTATCACATGACTGTAGACAGAACTTTATTTGTCCCGAGGGGGAAATTTGGGATATATTTATATTTTACATTGTGAGAAGTCTGTCCATGGAGGGCCCCAATGGGTACAGACTTTTGTTCCAACCTATCCTTGAGGTTAGTTGGACTCCTATCTTAATTAAATTGTAATCTATTTGTGAGTTTCAGCTTCTACTGTGTTAATCCAGAAATGCAGAAGTAAATTTTCTTTTTGAAGGAATTTAATAAGAATGACTAAGCAATACTGATCTTTCTTTCTAAGACTGGACAGTTTCATTTCTTTTGAAGTTTTGTTTATTTAATCAGTTACTTGCTAATGATCACAGAAGCAGAAACAACAAAGTAGTTGCCATAGATTTTAATAAACAGTGGTCCATTTGTTTTTTTGTTATTTTAGGTTCACTTTTTTCTATTGAATTTGAAGTGTAAATTTAATCAAAATGATAAGAAAAGAGGGTACTAAATTCTAAAAAGAAGCAGCTACTTCAATGACATTTCCACATATAAACTCATCTATCAACAAGTAACAAAATTTTAAGACCTAAAAAATGTAATTCTTATTTCTAAAATTCCTATAAAAGGTAAATATTATTGTGTCATTCCGTAATAACCTGATAAAAAGGTACAACACAGTAATACACAGTGGCATGCAAAAGTCTGGGCACCCTTGCTTAAAATGTGTGCTACTGTTAACTGTTAAGTGAGCAGAAGATGAACTTGTCACCAAAAGGCATTAAGTTAAAGATGACACATTTCTTTTAATATTTCAAGCAAGATTACATTTTTATTAACATCATTCACCGGTAAAATAAATACCAAAAAAATGAAAAGGGCCTGAAGAAAAACTTTGCATCCTCAATATGGTCAGTACTTAGTAACACCCTCTTTGGCAAGTATCACAGCTTGTAAATGCTTTTTGTAGCCAGTTAAGAGTCTTTCAATTCTTACTTGGGGTATTTTTGCCCATTTGTCCTTGTAAAAGGCTTTTAACTCTGCACGATTTTTGGGATGACTTGCATGCATGGATCTGTTGAGAGCTATACAGAGACTGCCAATAATCTTTATATTTGGGGGACTGTGAGGGCCATGGCAAAACTGTCAGCTTGTGCCTCCGGAGGTATTCCATTGTATATTTTCAGATGTTTTTTCAGATCATTATCTTGTTGTAGGACTCATCCTCTTTTTAAGTTCAACTTCTTTACAGATGGTGTTATGTTTGCTTCCAGAATTTGCTGGTATTTATTTGAACCAATTCATCTCTCTACCAATGACATGTTCCCTGTGCCACACACTGCAACACAAGCCCAAAGCATGATCGATCCTGTCCCATGCTTAATGGAGAGGTGTTTTTTTCCTGGAATTTGGTGCCTTTTTTTCCTGCAACATGGCTTTGCACATTGTGGCCAAGAAGTTTTATTTTGACTTCATCAGTCCATAGGACTTATTTCCAAAATGCATCAGGCTTGTTCACATGTTTATTTACACACTTCAGGCACTGACTATTGTGGCTTGGATACAGAAAAGCTTTTTTTCTGCTGACAGTACCTTGAAGGTCATATTTGTTCAGGTGTCACCCTCACCAATCCAGAGTCTGCTAAATCTTACTGAAGGTCTTTTTCCATCAAAAGGGTTTTTTTATTTGCTTTTCTAGTAACCCTCAACTTGAACCCCACTGTTCTTGTTAAATGGTATTTCTTAATAATACCATGAACTGAGGAAACAGCTATCTGAAAATTCTTTGTTATCTTCTTGTAGCCTTCCCCTTGCTTTGCAAGCATCAATTATTTTGTTTTTCAGAGAGCCAGTCAGGTGCTTAGAGGAACCCATGCTTGCTGATTATTGGGACAAGGTTTGAAGAGTCGAGGAATTTATAGAGCTTTGAAATTCACTTTGGATTTCCTCACAATGACTGCGAACAAGCCATAACCCTAACTAGCTAATTAAAGTCAGAAACCTTTGTAAAAGTTACCTGAGATCTAAAATATCTTGGAGTGACCAAACCTTTGCATGATGCTCCTTTCCTTTTTCACTGTACAAAACAAAAACACATCAGTCATGCATAAAATGATGAAAAGAAACTGATTTTTTCTGAGATATAAACCTACAAGAATGCCCTTTCCTAATCTTTATTAGCACAAGGATGGTCGAGACTAAGAAATGTTTTAGCCTTCTGTCTGTCTCTGTATATTAACCTTGTAACGTTAAACCTTCAACCAAAGTCTTAAAGAGGTAGGTTTATTTCTTAAACTAACAGTACCTTTCATTTTTGTCACTTATAAAAATACCATGTTTACATTGGAACAGAATGTTCTTAAACAGAAGGAGAGGAGTTCCAAGCATGTTTTTGTTCATAATTATATTGTGCTTAGATGTGTTAACATCTGCACATAATAGAGAAGGTCTGGCATATTTTGCATAGAATGCTTTGTGCTTAAAGTACCTAGACCAATCATAATTCTTGTTGTACAATCATTAATGCAGTATTTAGGAAACTACAGGTGTACGCTTGTTAACATTTCACAAATCACGTGCACTTTTCAACAAATTAAACTGATTTTATATTGCATTACTGCAAACACTAACTGGCCCACTGTACAGCTTCAGAGAATATAGGGAGCTTAGAAGCAACATCTGGGGAGACCTCCTTTAAAATATTACATAGATATTCAATCAGTTGCAAAAAATATAAATAAAAAATACAAATTCAGATTAGTATATTCTGTTTATGTGTGGAGAAACCATACAGTAAGGCCACTCCATTTAATTTGGCAAGCTTTGTGTAAATCACAGCTTCATAGCCCAGCCAAGTTTACTTTCACCAACATCCCAGGCACACTATTCTTGACAGTCTGCAAAACCTTAGACAGTACAGTTTAAGTTTATTTATTTTATGTGATCATGAAACACAAGCAGCAATGAAAAATGCGTAACAAAAAACACAATACAATGTATTAAAACAGACGCCAGTTGGGCAATCTTTAAACTTTAAAAAAATTCCTGTTCTTTTAGACAAGATTCAAAATATATGCACACAAATAAAATAGGTGTAACAAAGCAATTACATATAGGGTGTTACAAAGGTCATATTGCAATACATAAAACCTCATATTTACACAATTCAGAGAGTTGTTAAAAAAAAAAAAGAAGAAGAAATAAAAGGCCTATTAAAAAGTACACAGGTAAAACAAAAATAGAGGAAGGAGCCCAAAATACTTATGTTAGAACAACATTAACAAAGTCTTGCTAAATTTCTGAAAAAATACCTTTACGATTCCATGTAAAATTAATTTTTACTTTCTGGTATACAAAGTATAGGGAAACTACTGTACTGTAATTATCCATTCAATGTCAAGATTTAGATGAATCTTGACGTTTTAGACCTTTCCGAGTTCGAAAATACCATTTTTGGAATAATGTCTGTCTGTCTGCGTGCGTCCGTGTGTGTGTGTGTGTGTGTGTGTGTGCGTGTGTATAAAACACAATAACTTGAGCACGCTTTCACTTATGGTCAACCAAATTTTGAATACAAGTATTAGGTACTAAATGTAGATTCCTATCAACCTTTGGGCTATTTCTGTTAAATGGAAGTGGTACTTCACCTTTTATTCATGCAGCTGCAGAGTCCAATTTATTCAACTTTACTTTTATAATAATTGCTCAATATATTATTAATTTGCTCTGATTTGTTGTTGATGGCTCTTTAATGTACATAATATAATCATTGTCTTATGGTTTACTCCTCAAATATCCATCCCCATATCTGAGTATACAAGAAAGTCTAGGGGAGACCACTCCTGATTTTTGTTCTAGTTTTGGCTAACAAAAGACATTGCTTTCCATTAAGTTTGGTTCATTAGAAAAGCAAAGTCAATTGACACACTAACAATACATTACACAAGTTTATTGTTAAAATATTGTTTTTATAATTCACTCTAATTCAATTCTATAGGAGCACTAGGAATAATTAACTCTAGTTACTCTATCAACAGGGTAGAATCATTTAAATTTTTAAGCACAACTGTCACACACAGTCTGAACTAGGATGAACGCATAACTGGTCTTGCCAATAAAGCTCAGTTTTTTCTCCATTAACATAAAAAATTCGTAATAAGTGTTCATACAATTTTGTAGAGTTATTATTGAAAGTTTTTCCATAACATTCTGATATGACAAACATAAATTGTGGTGTGTTATTCAGACAGCACAAAAGAATGCTGAATGTGCTGAAAACACATTACTTTAACATGGCCTTTTTATAACTTCATTTTAATCGTAATTTAACTTAATCCTGATACTCTGTATGTTCAATTCATCATAACAACTATTCATGGTGGCTCTAAAATCGGTACTGACCCCTACTCTCTTTTCTGTTTCTTTTTCCGGTTTCTTTGTGGTGGTGGCCTGCGCCACCTCCACCTACTCAAAGCTTCATGATGCTCCAACAATGATGGACGGATTAAAAGGAAGAAGTCTACGTGACCATCATCATCATCAAGCCCTTCCGTGAGAACCCTAAATCCAAAGAGGACCGTTTCATTTATGTTAGGTAGAATGCCCAGAGGGGACTGGGCGGTATCATGGTCTGGAATCCCTACAGATTTTATTTTTTCTCCAGCCGTCTGGAGTTTTTGTTTTTCTGTCCCCCCTGGCCATTGAACCTTACTCTTATTCGATGTTAATGTTGATTTATTTTTTATAATTATGTTCTTTCATTTTTCTATTCTTTAATATGTAAAGCACTTTGAGCTACTGTTTGTATGAAAATGTGCTATATAAATAAATGTTGTTGTTGTTGATATAGGCCTGACTCCATTTAGGTCCTATATATATCACGTTATCTGGAAATATAAACAAAGACTACACTCACCCAGTCAACCTTCTCTTTCGGTTATTAACATCAAGGAAACGTTACTAGTCATTAAAGACAAGAACTACTAGACTCAGAAGCAGTTTCTTTCCTACTTTAATCACTATAGTTGAACAGAGTCCTTGATTTATCTCTGTGTTTTGCTGAATACTATTCTTCTCCATTCAATACAAATAGTTTATATTTCAGGTTTATTTTAAATTCTATCTTACTGTATTGTTATATATATATTTTTACTGTATATAAGTCATGCATTGTATATTGTGTTGTTTAATTCTATGTACCATGTTAGTGTTTAGATGGAACACCAAGAGATATTCCTAGAAGCTATGTTTCCTAGCAATAAAGTTCAAGTTTGGTTCATATCTTTGCCCAAAATGGTCTTAATTTTGGACAGTTCTAAAAAAAAATGACAGTAGATGCCATTGTTCATAATTAGGATACTGTCATAGCAATAAATTTGTAACAAACATGTCTTTACAAAAATAATAAATTTGCTATAGTAAAACAAGCAATCCTTGTGATATTACTGTTTTCAATTTAAAACAGGTGAAAAAGGATTTCAAAATCCCCGATTTCTGTTTTTTCAAGCATTTTAATTACCGTCCCAACTTTTTTTGAATTCAGCTTTGCATCTTGGATACATATGATCTATAAGGATGTGTATCCCCTGAATTTCAACATGTTTTATGTTATTATGTCCAGCAGACCCCCGTGACTTTGTGTTCGTATTCAGCGGGTTGGAAAATGGATGGATGGATGAATACCACTGCATAAGAAATTGACAGGTGCCTTTCCCAGAGATGCCTTTAAGATCGTATAGTGGTAGACTCTATGCCATTAACTGATATAGACTAGAAACACTGTCAATATTCTTCTCATTACTAGCTAAAAAATACCGAAAAGTGAATGCTCCTTAAAGACTGTGGAAATCAGGCAGGTTCCTTTTAACAATGGTCATGAACTCAAAAGTATTGAAAAAATTTCTTATTTAAGATTTTGTAAACACTCTCTATACTGTATAAATATATTTGAAGGTTCAAATAAATAATGACTTTAATAAATGAAATACTATATAAGCTAAGGAGGGATGGAGCCTAAAATTATTCTGTAATTGAGCTGTGGACAGCAACATCTTAAGGGGTTTCTTACGCTGGTTTTATTTTTAAAGTAAGTAGTTCATGGCTAAATTTCTCCTGAAATAATTACCAACATAAAAATGATATGAGTAATATTAGAAGTCTGACTTCTTGTTCTGACTCAAATATGATCTTTCATTGCAATAACACCTTGAGCAACTGGTTCATCTCTTTCCATTTTGACAATATTTGGAAGAATTTTGTAATATGTAGAAAAACATATCAATTTCAAAATGTCTGCAACAAGCATAATGTTCTTGTCGCCCAATATTTAAAACATTTAACACCCAGCCTGCACTTGCCTTTCTGTCTCTCATGCAACCTACTCTGTGACCTAAGCTTGACAATACCTGGGTTTCTTAAACTGCAAAAAATATTTTATTTGAAAATGAGGCATTAGATGTAACTTTTTTTTTTTTTTTAAATAGTGCGAAGCCCAGGGCACGTACAGCCGCCCTAACCCAACACTAACAGTGTGACAGATAGGGGGCGTTGTTGTCCCCTTGAACCCTCAGATCAGACACCAGGTAAAAGTCCAAATAATGGATTTATTTGTACAATATAGTGCACAAAGCACCCTACACTCCACAATACTTATATAAATCACTAATAATCAATACAATAAACAATCCTCCTACTCCCAGATGCATTGCCACCCTTCCTCCCGACTCATCTCAGTCTGCTGGGGTTTCCCATCGGCCTTTTATACTTCTTGACCCGGAAGTGTTTCTGTCCCTTAGTCCATGTGACTTAATAACACTTCCAGGTCGTGTTAAAAGCTCCTTTTCTTCATCCCAGAAGTACGTAATTTTCCTTATTCCTGTGACCAGGACGCACTTCCGAGTTATAAAGCAAAAAGTCTCTGAGCCTCCCTGCAGCGTCCCCCATGGTATCCAGCAGAGCTGTGAAGGAAAACTTCAATGTCCATGATGCCCTGATGGAATTCGGGGCACCTCCATGTTGCCGGGAGGGCTCCATCTGGCGGCATGGGGGTAGTGGCCAGGATGAATGACCGGCCATATGCCACAGTACTAAGCGAAAAATCATGATTTGGAGCGGCCAGCCACGCGAGGGATGTCTTCCTCCAGGAGTTGTTTCTGGTCGGATCTTGGCTAATCCTTGCCTCACATTCCCTGGAGAACCTAGGGGGAATGTTAATCCAATGAGACATCTGGGCTCCTGTTCTCCAAGGACAATATCGCCAAATGTGGCCCCGCCTTTGACATCCATAGCACTGCCTCCGTCCTCCTGCTACTCTCCCTCTGTGGAACTGAAAACATTCGGGAAATGCTGGCTCTGCCCCTTTTCCCGCCGAGGAGGATTCCACCACTGCCCTTCAGCTCTCAGCTCCCTTTTCTATTTTATCAGGAGACAACCATTTTATTTTTGGGATCTCCTTTTTAATCTGGGGCTTGTCCACAGTTTGGGTCTCTCTATGGGAAAGAGAGAGCCCTTTTACTGTCTGCACGCCCTTCGATTTGGAACTGACCAGTGGCAGCACCGCGTCGCTCCGGGAGACAGCACTTTTTAGCTGCTCCGGCTTGACTGATGCTTCCACCGCCCACTCGGTCAAACTTCCTGACTCCCTTGTAGGGCTCGCAGCTACTTGGCACCCGCTACTAATTAACTGCGGGCCCATGTCACTCTGCATCCCTTTATGTTGCATGGTACAGGTCTCTCTTACCTGTACCACCACATTAACCATTTTGGGAGACTCCCTACCAAAATCGCCATTGGTATTCTACTACCCTTTTAAGAGGCACTTCGGCTGCTGCTCCCAAGTCTCCGACGATCTTCTTAATGGTCGTCACAACCTTCAAGGAACTACACACAGGCTCAAGCAATTTCTCCAGTTCCCGTACGTCCAAAATATTATTTAAATCGGCTGCAGGCAGGCTCGAGCCATCATTAGCCCTACCTCCCGGCCGGTAGCCAATGAACATGCCAGCTCCTGGCACATGCTCTGTTGGGCTGCACACAGGCTTCTGGGAAATGGAGTCCTTTCCAGAGGACCGGGTCACCATCTTTGGCCGACTGCGATCCGCCTGTATTAATTTGTTGGCGGACCAATCAGTCATTTCCCAGCCCTCCTTACATTTTCGTGGGGTGAGCAGTACTCGCTTGCCTACCCCTTCTCTTTCGGAAAGTCCAAGTCTGTTTTTTCTTGGGCGAAGCCATAAGCAGTAGGACGCAGACCTCCTCATTCTCCCAATCCTTCGGGGTGGGTCATGTGTCCCTCACCAGCACCTGAAGTCCTTCTCACTCGTCTGCTCCACGGATGTGAGCACACCACCGCCTTCGGAATTCTCTCCTGCCTCCCGCAGAACCTCTAGATGGACTTCTGGGAGGTATGTGCACAGGACAAAATGTGTTATTTTAAAAAGATTTTCAATCACATCCCCGGCACATACCACATTGTAGTCATCCTCATCTGGAAGTTTCTCCCGAAATGCGTAGCCGCTCCGTGGCTCGTCTTGAGCACAGGCAATGTTGAGCGTTAGCACCCGCTTGTGTTGCCGCCTTGCTTGGTCTTCTTTTTCCCCATGACGGTCTTGGAAAACGGGGTTTGTGGCGATTTTTCTGATTTTTTCTGTGTGTCTTGACACTGTCTTCTTGGGGTATTCTGTCCACAGAAATTTTTAATCAGGTCCTCTGCCAAATCGCCGGCCAGAGAATCCTGACGACTACGCCACTGTGACAGATGGGGGCGCTGTTGTCCCCTTGAACCCTCAGATCAGACACCAGGTAAAAGTCCAAATAATGGATTTATTTCTACAATATAGTGCACAAAGCACCCTACACTCCACAATACTTATATAAATCACTAATAATCAATACAATAAACAAACCTCCTACTCCCAGACGCGTTGCCACCCTTCCTCCCGACTCATCTCAATCTGCTGAGGTTTCCCATTGTCCTTTTATACTTCTTGACCGAGACGTTTTTCTTTCCCTCAGTCCATGTGACTTTATAACACTTCTGAGTCGTGTTAAAACTCCTTTTCTTCATCCCGGAAGTACGTCATTTCCCTTATTCCTGTGACCAGGACACACTTCCGGGTTATAAGGCAAAAAGTCTCTTAGCCTCCCTGCAGTGTTTCCTGGCGGCCCCCATGGTATCCAGCAGGGCTGTGAAGGAAAACTTCAATGTCCATGATGCCCTGCTGGAATTTGGGGCATCTCCATGTTGCCAGGAGGGCTCCATCTGGCGGCGTGGGGGTATTGGCCGGGATGAACGGCCGGCCATATGCCACAACAGGCAGGACACCACATGTTTTATTTATACAAAGTAGCCCAGTATATATCAGCAACACAGTCCCTTCTCTTTGCCAGTCCTTCCGCCTCCACTCCACCTCGCGAGCGTCATCCACTTCCTCTTGACTCTGGGCATTTGGTGGTGGTGACTGGCTCCTATAATAGGGCACCCAGAAGTACTCCAGGTACCCAACACATAATTTTTCTTCATACCGGAATCAACTTTTTCTAGGACTGTTAATTTTTCTTTCAGCGTAAACTAATGCCGTTTCTGATGTCTCACTAACATTCACACATAACAATTATCACTTACTTTTAGTCTAACAAGAAAGAGACAGCTGCAAATTTCCTAAGACTCAACGAAAATGTAGGCATGGCATTAAATATTTTTTGCATTGCATTATCATCTATGGTGGTTATTTGTTTGGTCAAAGAAACAAAATCTGTTTAACATGTTGTATGAATATTTGTTCAGGCCAACAAAAAGTATTCGTTGTTCTGAAAATTTTGTTACTTTGGTATTTGACCTGTATAATAATGTGGGTATGTGCTTTCTCACAAGAAATGGGTAACCACTGGGTCTCCATATTATCACATTTCATCACCCCAAACTATTAATATTCTCAACAATTTAAAATTAAACTACACCGCTGTCTACATATATTTAACTGCTAATTAATATCACATTACTGTATGTGAAATATTGCTTTTCATTAGGCTGTTTATGGAAACAACACATCATTTGTAATGATAGGTTAAGTAGGTTTCTAGTAATGCTTAAAAGAATAAAAAAAATTCCATCTCAGACACTTACAGGAAAAAATCTACCTACCTATTTACAATTTTATAGTAGTTCCAGCTCCAAGTTTTCAAACATAGTCCTGGTGGAATATGACCAATGATATGAACCTAAAGGAAAAGTTATCATTATTATTATTATTATAATTGCTTACTCTGACAACTTCAGTCTCTCCTTCCATTAACTGTTAATCCTTGTTGTTCAATTCAGAGTTGTGCTAAGTCCGGTGCCTATCACAGAAGCATTAATGACAATATGGGAACTAATGATGATTGGTGTGTCCATCCATCATGAGATATTCTCATCACACACATGCATGGTCATTTTCATTCTCATTGGGGCCGAATTCAAGGAGTAATCAAAATCTTTGAGCTTCACCTATTAAAACATTTTTATGTTTCTACAAAGTCTCTGTGAAAACTAAAATACTTGTAACAACATACACAAAGCATTGTTAAGTCACTCTAATAAACTGGTTTGGTTTTGCTATTGTTGCAACTTTTTGGTAGTTGAGCGGATGTCTCCATTACTGGCATAGCACATTTCATGTTAATGGCTATAACAACATGTGGCCATGTGTATCTCTTCAAATTCAGTTTCACAGAGCTGCCTTTACAATTCATGTAGTGTGAAAAGGAGGCATGTTATAAACAAGAAGGGTGATGAATGACAGCTTTCCTCAATGCTTTCTGCAGACTGACTGCTATAAATGCCACAGAAAATGAGAAACTGACCAGTTACGCGAGCTGTTCGAATCATGTAATCAGTGAGAACTATACCCTAAGCATCATAAAAAAATAGTGCATTTGACCTTTCAAGCACTAGCTTGTACCTTCAATTTTTTGGCTTCTTGTCATGACCTAACAAGAAAAAGTAAAAAGAAGTGACATGCCACACTGTCATAAAAACACTAGTGTTTCAGCATGATGCCAATGATTTCATAGTTCACGTTTTAAAACTGCACGACCTTTCTGTGGCTTACCTGACTGCTACCACAGCTCTACTGTATGTGATTCTTTTGTCTTTTCTGCTGTCTTGATTGTTGTGGATAGAAAATGTATTGGCATTTACACTTGTGTTAAATGCAGCTATAGTTGATGGAAACACTCAAGTGCAGAATCCAGAGGATAATAAAGCAGTTTCTGTAATCAAGTCATGAAAAAAATCTGAATTTTTTTTTCTTTATTTAAAAAGCAAGTCTTCAGCTAAGCGAGCAGCTATCAAAAATATCTGTGGTGATATTTTGTGCTTTGGTAATTGCCAATTAATACTTATCCCTACAGAAATTGGGCACTAGTAAAAACACATTTCAGTTTTCTCTCTTTTTTCCTGATTAAATTAACTTTCCAGTGGGCCTTAGTGCCATTGACACATTAGTGAAAACTGGTTTCCTTTAAGGTTGTTTTTAGAATTTCTGGTCAGTGACATGTATCTATACTATACACAATATACTGTATATAAATATATTTATACACCTCTATGTACATTGTTGAAGTCAATTTAAAATAGATGCAAAAGTATTATTTACAACCAATTTAGCCATCTGAGTGAGGACCTGCTGATTTAATACATCATTTTTTAACCACGGTATATGTCACACAAAAAATTGAAATTTCAAAAGGATAAAAAGGAACATTTTGGCCTCTCATTTTTAGTAAGACAATAGGGATCTATTTGCAATATTTTACTTACTTTAACACAGTATCATTTATACTCTACATAACTAGGCACGTACAGCAGCTGTTCTGCATTAAGTATTCTCTGGGGACCTCACTGACAGGTCTTTTATCTTATCTATATTTTCAATGTTGCAGGTGATGAAAATAGAAGTACGGTTGCTTATGTAATCTATTTTTTCGCAAGCTCTAGATTAAATAATATTTTTTCTAACATTGCTGAGCAGAATGTCTTGTCAGAAACTTGTAATAGCTAATTTAATATACTTAATTACACTATGAGAAAAGATTTTTTAAGTGTAATGTTGTAAAAAGGAAACAACAGCATTGAAAATGTGATAAAAGGGTGGAGAGGATATAACAAAACTAATTTTTTTTTTTAGATTTAGCACAAGTATAAAAAAAACAACTTCAACAGAAACAACATTCTGGATGTGACAGATTAAATTAAACCTAAAAAAGATAGCCATACCTTAAAATTAGATATAGAAAGTCATAATTGTAACATGCTAAGTAAGTTGTCCTTGAACTGACCCTGTTACACATTAGGTCTAAGACAGGAACTCAGCTGTTTAAAGTAATTGGTTTGTGAAGCACCAGGTAGCTAGTTTACTGCCCACACTGAAATATATAGTGCCATTTTAACTTTGATTGGCAAGCTTTTGAGGAAATTCATTAGTTTTACATAAGTGTGTAAATGTGTATGGATTCCAGTCTATCACATGGAACAGAAAAAGAAAGCAACATACATTTAAACCAAAGAACAACTGCTAGAAGTAATTATTATTGCATAAAAGAACGAAAATGCTGGTAAATTTTATTCTGAACTTTAAAGAAGATTTTTCCATCCTGAATACTTTTGAGTTACTGAAAATTACTAAGCATTTACTTGTAAATGAATTTTCTATTGGTATCAGTCATAATCCAAGAACAATTTAAGTGTGAAAATATTTTAAAAACAGTTATATTAAGAGTTATAAATAATAATTCTTCACATTTATATAGTGCTTTTCTCACTACTCAAAGAGCTTTTGCAAACTCCACTCGGGTAACTATTAGACATGTCTTTTTGATTTATTTTTACTGTTGCCTTACTGATTTAGGTTAGTTAACAATGGATATGGGTGCGGTGGTTTGGGGGGGGGGCACACCTGATTTCTCAATATTGTATACCATTTATTTTGAATTCCAAAGGATATTTATAAATGTTATTTTCTCACCTTTTCTCCTTTCATTTCAGATTGCTGCAGAACACCAATAAGCCACTGAAGCTGACCTGCTGGGTCTGTATCATTAACCAACAGCCAAAAATTTTCCTTAGCGCAGAAATTCATGTTGAGGGAAACCAAGCGCAGATCAGGCCGAATCTGCATTGTGTAAAAACCTCCCCATCTACAAATAATAAAATGAAATCATGTTTAATGTATGTACTTCAGCTGTGGTAAACCTATTTTTTAACAACTAACCAAAACAATTTTAGTCTAGAAGCAGAAAACACATAATATATATTTATATACATACTTTTTGGTAATTACTCAGCAAGAACACAAAATGATAAATATAAAGGTCTAGCTTACTGTAGGTGGAGACAGAAAACTGTTTAAGGCCATTCAATTCTGAACTTAACCTTGAGGCACACCCTAAGGGTAAAGTCAACAGGACAGATGCTCTAAATATCAAAAGGATAACAATGATGATCAAGACATCAGTTAAGCAAAGCAGTAAACAGGCCAGCCCAGAAATGTAATGGTTGTAGAAAATGGGTAACTAGCACCACATTTCAGGCAAAATATTGGTGAATGAATTAAAAACGGTACTGTTATTGTCTTTTACGTTATGTGACAGTGACCAGTTTTAATAATGTAGTTTATGCATACTTATTATTTCCATTACATTTTACATATATTTTCTCAAACTTCCATTATTTACTATTCAAAAGAAATCTTTTACTGTTACTGCATAATAGAAAATTCTGAGGTGAAAAATTAGCAGATGTTTTATATGTTGGAAATTTGGCAAGACAGAACTTGTACTTTGCATATAGTGCACTGGTATCAACCAACTCTGATTTTAACATATTAACAACTACAAATTGGGATTTACAGAATAAATTGGGCTTGAAAAGAATCCCCTTGTAGATTTTTTTAGTTATGAAGTAAATGGAAGAGGTTGCTGGCCAGATGAAGAAAAAATCTGGCCTACAGAGCATCCTTTCTTTTTTCAGTACTGTTACATGGCATGTTACCACTTCAAGTTCCTCATCTATGATACAGATTGCTGACTGAAGTATGTTTAGGAAGGTTCCACTTTTTTACTTCCAAAGGTTAAAAATTAAACATATTTTCTGTCAGTACAGCTATGTAAAACACAAAGTCACATGGTCTGTGGCAATGCAATGTCTCTATCTGTACATATGTTTTTTGATGTTGGTGGATTGATGATGCCAAAATGGCCCTCGTGTGTGTGTGTTTGTTCTCTCTGAAATTGACTAGAGCTCTATTCAGCTTCACATAAGGTGTACCTTGATCACAATTTGAATCCAGGACAATGGAGCTGTAATGGTGCAGAAATAAAACACTGTTCCACTGTGATATCATTAATCAAATACTTAAATATTACACGTTACTTACTCCAGAAATTTGTGTTTATGCCCGCTGTTGTTTTTTTTTTTTTTTAAAGTTGAAAAGATGTAAATGTTACATTTTATATCTGCAGGAGCAAGCAAAGCACAAGGTCTAGGTGGTAAATCCAAAATTTACAGATCCCATAGTATTTTTCTTGGATAACTGCTGCAGTGACACCTTGATGAAGATAAGCTTACTCGGTACTTGTCCCAAGAGAAGACAAGTATTGTGTGTGCCATTTATTTCTGTCTACCTACAGATATTTTCAGTACTAAGTCAAAGCAACACAATGAATGTACAAATGCAAATTAAATCCTTATGCCCTTAACAGCTTACAGGGACAATACCCAAGTTTGATGCTATATTATTCCTGTTATAATAATTCAACAAGTCTTATTTGTAATGTGTAAGATTATGCAGCCTGATTAAATAATCACTTCCTGTTATATTAATAACTGTTAATAACTGCATTTGTGTAACTAAAATTAGCTAAGTTGCAAACAATTACTAAGTTATTACAATAATAAGCTGTATGGAGAGGATGTGACACTTCTAATTAATACCAATTATAGCAACAGGAATTTTTACCTGTTAAAAATAAATCCACTCCTTGCATGCTAAGTACACAGATTTGGTGATTTAACTGATATAAACTCTGCTTGTATTGCATTCAGTAGAGAATAGTTACATATACGGTAGCTATCTTAACATATACATAAATGTTTAAATTATTAATCAAGAGGTTTCAAATATTATTAAATACATTTCCAAATGAGAAACGTGCAAGACTTTAAAGATGGTTGTGGGATGGCAATGTTTTTCACAGATGAATAGGCACATCACCTAAATACAAAGGTCCCCTTCTTTTATAAAGCATGAGGTGTAAATGTTGCAACATTAATGGCTTCAACTGACAAAAATAATTTGTAGTACAACTGTGGACCTTAAAATTAGTGAAATATTTGGGTAAATAAATATTCTGCATTAAATGAATTGAAGGAACAGGAACAAATTACTTTTAAAGAACTAAAATAATTAATATATAATATCTCTACACATAACATAGGTTATCTTCTTGTGTTTCCGAGTCTAGTCCATTTTTTTTTTTTGCTGGCTTATTGTTTGGTTTATTTGGTTTTAATTGGCTTAGTGACTATGTTCTGGGAAAACAAAAGAAATGTTTACAATAATAAGTTAAAAATAACATAATATTCACAAACATGCTTAATCAAAATTTAGAGTTGGTGTGGCTCAATGCACTTTTAAGTGACACATTTAAAATAAAATAAAAAAATCTGAATTAGTGTAAGCCTCATTAGTAATGTAATGATTTACTTCATGAGGAAGAATTACATAACAAACCCGAAAAGTTTAATCTATTTGAGTTGTATTAAAATGTGTGCTTCAATCTAGAAGTTTTAAGTCGAAATATTCTTGAAAGTAACTGAAATTTCAGTTTTCACCCCCATAGAGGATTCCTAGTAAAGGATTAAAAACAACATCTTATTTGTAATCACTGACAGTGAAACTGTCTAAAGCAATACCTCACATACTTATTTTTGAAATTTGTCATTTTTAACTTTCTGAGAGCGGTATTTAGAAGACTAGGACCACAAGTAAAGAATCAAATATCAAAAATATTGCTATATTCAGCAACTTTGAAGTAGCATAAAATGATATTCCACATGTCTATATTGCCAAACCCCATTTTTTAAGTTTTGTGAAAAGGAGTAACTTTGATCCCTTGTATCTCTCTAGGAAGTGAACCCTGGGGTCATGTATTGTGGCATGGAGAACTTCATGTCCTTCTTAGCATTTTTGCTGAAAACACCTATTGGTTTACTCTTTATCAAACGGAGTAATTTCCAGCACATCATATGGTCCAAATGGACAAAAAAAATGTGGATTTTTTGTGTTTAGAGGGCCAAAGATAGGGCAGAACCCAAAAAGCTTCACACTTTGCATAATCAAACATCAAAATGAGGTGCTGGGCCTAAAAAACTGAAGTGATTTCAAAGCCTTCACCTGTAATCCTTATGAACATAATAAATTTAGGGAAAAATTTTTTTTTTCAGTCTGTAGTAACTTTGTGAACATTAAGGCAACTGTAAAAAATCAGAACTCTTGAATTTTAGGTTGGCTGAATCTGTCTGAATTATTATCAGATAAGACTAATTAATGTTGTCAGTTGTTCCTAAAAACCACTTTCTCAACAATAGAAAATTACCATAATAATGACTGTCAAAAAAAAAAAAAAAATTGTTCACGTATTACCCCACAGTTGTCAATGTAAAAAAAAAAAATACAACAGCAAGGATTATAATTAGAACTAAAATTTATACTCATACAATTCCAGATCTTAAATTACTTCTTTGTCTTTTAATTACATTTAGAGTCAGTTTTAAAATCGTTCTTCTCATGTCTGTGTGTAAAGATGTAAATAGTTTATCCCACCCGATATCTTTCGGAACTTACTAAAACGTAAACTTGAAGGCACACACTGTGATCACAAGATGCAGGCCTACTTAAAATTCCAAGGATAAATAAAAGTACCACAACAAGAAGACCCTGAATCTATAGGACTCCCAAACTCTAGAATGATTTACCTACCAATATTAAAATATTCCCATCAGTCTTAGCACATAAATCAATCCTCACAACTCATTGGTATACCACAGCACACTCTTGTTTGAGCTTCTTTTGAGGGTATTCATATTATTCCTAACTATCTCTAGTCATTTTTGAATGGTTATTTAAAATAACACACACATATACACCCTTTAGGAATATATACATATACACAGCTCGATGATGCTCGGATTAAGTTTCAACATTATATTTTGAATTTGTGCTGCATGGCTTTTAGCCATGTGCATTATTATTGTACTGTGCTTATTCAGAAAAAAACTGAATTATATACATTCTTATGCAAAAATGTTAGTGAGTTTTTAATCTCTCAATGGCTGCTTGTGTACTCTAATGATAAACATAGCACAGCATGACAACTACAATATTAGATAATACAGTCACATTTCTTGATAAATATATTACCCTTTCATATATTTTCCTTTTCATTAAACCTCACATATTTACTAATGTTGTTGGTACAGTTTGAACTCTGACTTGGATGACCTTAACATTTACCTTAAGTTGTCACTAACATGGTATTAGAATTCACCCTGTTCAAGACCTCAGCTAAAAGGAGCTGTGGCCAAAAAGTGCCCATCACAATGAAGACCCTTCAAACTGTTAGTGGACACTAGTGGTAAGACAAGCTTATTATCACGTAAACAGGCTGACTAAAGAGCCTTTAATGTAATGTTAGCAGCTCTTGTGATGTAACAGAAGGATAAGAGCAGACCTAAAAGGCTGTAGCTGCACCAGAGACCTTAGAAGCACAGTACAGTTTAGTTAGCCGTGCAAAGTAGAGGAGGTCAAGTATCTGGATGGTCTTGGCACAAATTAGGCATTGTTAGACAGACCAAAAAATTTGTTCAGAAGTATATTTACAAATGTTGCATAATCTGTGCTTGCGAAAAAGGAGCCAAGTTCCAGGATGAAACTTTAAATTCTTCAGTCTATCTATATCCAAGGTCTCTCCTACAGCTACAAGCTTTAGGCAGTGATTGTAACATACAAGACTGCAAGAGCAAGGGACAAAACAAATTCCTGTGCAGTAGCACAGCAGTATGGTTGAAGCTTGAATAGACAGGCGCTTTTACAAATCAAGATAAGACAAGCTGTTTTAGACATGTAGCTAGGACGTCCACTGGACACTTCACATAGTGAATATATCAAGGTGCACCACCTGCAGAAAACACAGGGGCATACATAGGAGATGCAGTTGACTTGGGATTGTCTCAGAATCACCAAAGGCAAATGATCTGCACAGCTTAGTGTACAGCCACTGTGAGCCTCACCAGAAACACTGGGTGGAAAGTGGAAGAATGACCTGCTGTGCAATCTTGAACTGCTGAACTCAATTTTCCTGCTGATTTCGTAGCACTCAATATTAACAATGTCAACACATTTACAAATGACTCAAAGTTTCTGCAATAGAAAAAAAGGGCAAAACCAAGTAATATAAACTGCTATTACATAGTTAGATCTCTCCATTCATTGCAGAGATTTTTTTCCATATCTTTTGCAAGACATCTTATTTTAACAGTTACGTACTTAATTTTGTTGTAGATAATTACCTCATTTATTCCTTGTGTATTTTACAGTTGCCCAAGATGAATTCTTTAAGGTGAAAAAACAAACACACGCAAATGGAAATATAACAGCATTCAGTACATACTTGCCTGCAGAGATTTATGTATTCTTGTTTAAAATAAACTAGACTGTCAGCTTCACTAGGTACTGTCAAGATAAGACCAAATATTTAAAGTTAATACCTAGCCTAGAATAAACATGTAGTTTTAAGCAAACCTTATTGTCTTCTGTGCCTCCGGGGCTAGCCAAACCGCCCATTCATCTGCAATTGCGTTATAAAGCCATGATGAGGAGTGATTTCCAATAATGAATGGTGGTGGGAAACTATTCACAGGAGCACTCTCATGATTTCCCACAGCAGGATACACAGGCAGATTACCCAGGTACTTGCGGATAAGCTTGGAAATTGTTTTTATTTCAAGCAGCTGCTGATCACGAGTCTGATCCCACACATTATGAGCTGGAATGTCTCCAGTCCAGTAGACCCAATCCCATGGACCAGTAGCAGCTAAATGTTGTAAGAGGTTCTCTACAGTGTGCAAAGGCAGATCACATTTACTGTAGGAACCCCAGCGTCCAGCACCTGTTTGATGATGGTGTGCTGGGCTTGAATCACTCCTGCAGCACAGTGGTTCCTTACAATCAATACTACTGCCCTCTGCATAATCACGATCCCAATGTACATCGGTGAGAAAAAGGATCCTGCTACGAGGAGCACTTGGGTTAGGAGGCACTGGAGGGATCACCGGAGGCTTTGGTGTGCGAGGCAGTGTGATGTTCCACTCTGAAAAGATGTCAAAATGACCACATTGCTCTCCAAACAGCACTGCACATATTTCAGATGGCCGGAGCACAGAATCCATGACAGCAGCTATAACATCTTCCTTGAACAGTTCAGTTATTTTTGTGCAAATGTTAGGCTCTTCAAAGTGCAGCCAGACACAGATTTTGGCAGACAATGATGCCACATAGTCTTTATTTTTCTCAATCTGAAGAAAGAAATGTTATATTTAAGTGAATTTTCAGGTTTATTATCTTTAAGACAATGACTTTGAATATATTTTCTATTACCCAAGCATTATGTACAACGCTAAACTTTACTTTTTTAAACATATTTAAAACAGAAATAACAACAGGCAGGTTAATAAAAATTAAACACAAATCTTTTCAGCAATACAGTACATTCCAAGGTATTAGATGAACCAGTATTCACAGAGCAACTAGTTTCTGAACTCATTTATTAAATCTGCAAGATTCTGGTAGGCTGGAACTTATCATGGCAACATAGGGCACAACCCTCAACTTTGTACAGTTTTTAAAATGGCGCAGTCACTTACTCACCCACAGTACTATACATATATAAACTTCCTTCAAAAACATTTATGTTCTGTAGTTAATTTCAGAAGCACTCTAGTCATTACAATCTTGAGTTAAAGTAAGTATTTGATCAGGAGTATCTGTAATTCATTGATTGATTGTAATGTGTGCCACATGGGCACAGAGCCAATATGTGGGAGCCAGAATTCTGGCTGGGTTATAGGGGATCAAATACTTATTTCACTCAATGTCATGCAAATCAATTTATAACTTTTATGTAATGTGTTTTCTCTGGATTTTGGTTGATATTTTGTCTCTCTCCATTAAAAAAAAACTACCATAAAATTAGACTGTTCATTTCTTTGTAAGTGAGCAAACTTACAAATTCAGCAGGAGATGAAATGCTTAATTCTCCCACTGTGATGGGTGGATCAACAAACAAGGTGTTTGCAGGCAAGGATTATGGGAAGCAAAGGGGAACGAGAAGATTAAAACAGGAAGAAAAAGTAATTACTCCTAAATACTCTATACACTAGAGGGAGTAATGCCACAAAAGATTAAGGAAAAGGTTCAAATGCCCAGTGATTAACAGAACACCATAAATGGTTTTAAGCTTAGAAGGTAAGGATCGGGATACCCCTTTGTAAGAGCAGACAGCTGGCCAGCAGCCATGGAGATAAGGTATTTCCTAGAAGGATTGGAGACACAATGAGCTATTAGACGATACTCTAGCCTTTTTGGCAAGTTGAATTGGTGGTCCTGGGATGAGGTTTAAATATGTCTTGAATCCAAAGGCTAACCAATCGGCCTGGGAAAGAAATTAGGGATGCATCCTATATAGCTGTTATAAGTTCCAGCCCACCACAACCATACAGTTGAGAAGGAATTTAGGGGTGAATTGATGGGAGGAAAGAAAAGAGAGCCCAATATTGAGAGAGAGAAAGGAAAATGGTAGGTTAAGAAAACAAAGTTCTTTCTTGCGCCTTTCATTTGAAAAATGAATTTAATTTAGAATACGGTAGCTGAATATATGAGACTCTAGCCAAACCACAGTATTAAAAGTTAGTTTTACAACATGCAAAATTAATGCAATGCAGAAGCAAAGGTGTGCATTATATGACAATATAAGAATGATGATGAAAAGTTTTACAATGTGCAAAATGAATGCAATGCAGAAGCAAAGGTGTGCATACAGGTGCTGGTCATATAATTAGAATATCATGACAAAGTTGATTTATTTCAGTAATTCCATTCAAAAAGTGAAACTTGTATATAAGATTCATTCATTACACACAGACTAATGTATTTCAAATGTTTATTTCTTTTAATTTTGATGATTATAACTGACAACTAATGAAAGTCCCAAATTCAGTATCTCGGAAAATTAGAATATTGTGAAAAGGTTCAATATTGAAGACACCTGGTGCCACACTCTAATCAGCTAATTAACTCAAAAGCCTTTAAATGGTCTCTAAGTCTAGTTCTGTAGGCTACACAATCATGGAGAAGACTGCTGACTTGACAGTTGTCCAAAAGACGACCATTGACACCTTGCACAAGGAGGGCAAGACACAAAAGGTCATTGCTAAAGAGGCTGGCTGTTCACAGAGCTCTGTGTCTAAGCACATTAATAGAGAGACGAAGGGAAGGACAAGATGTGGTAGAAAAAAAGTGTACAGGCAATAGGGATAACCGCACCCTGGAGAGGATTGTGAAACAAAACCCATTCAAAACTGTGGGGGAGATTCACAAAGAGTGGACTGCAGCTGAAGTCAGTATTTCAAGAACCACCACGCACAGAAGTATGCAAGACGTGGATTTCAGCTGTCGCATTCCTTGTGTCAAGCGACTCTTGAACAAGGGACAGCATCAGAAGCGTCTCGCCTGGGCTAAAGACAAAAAGGACTGGACTGCTGCTGAGTGGTCCAAAGTTATGTTCTCTGATGAAAGTAAATTTTGCATTTCCTTTGGAAATCAAGGTTCCAGAGTCTGGACGAAGAGAGGAAGCACATGCTTCCTGCTGCTGACGAACTTTATGGAGATGCAGATTTCATTTTCCAACAGGACCTGGCACCTGCACACAGTGCCAAAGCTACCAGTACCTGGTTTAAGGACCATGGTATCCCTGTTCTTGATTGGCCAGCAAACTCGCCTGACCTTAACCCCATAGAAAATCTATGGGGTATTATGAAGAGGAAGATGCAATACGCCAGACCCAACAATTCAGAAGAGCTGAAGGCCACTATCAGAGCAACATGGGCTCTCATAACACCTGAGCAGTGCCACAGACTGATTGACTCCATGCCACGCCGCATTGCTGCAGTAATCCAGGCCAAAGAAGCCCCAACTAAATATTGAGTGCTTTACAAGCTCATACTTTTCATGTTCATACCTTTCAGTTGGCCAACATTTCTAAAAATCCTTTTTTTACATTGGTCTTAATTGATACTCTAATTTTCCAAGATACTGAATTTGGGACTTTCATTAGTTGTCAGTTATAACCATCAAAATTAAAAGAAATAAACATTTGAAATACATCAGTCTATGTGTAATGAATGAATCTAATATACAAGTTTCACTTTTTGAATGGAATTACTGAAATAAATCAACTTTGTCATGATATTCTAATTTTATGACCAGTACCTGTAATATCACATTAGCTTGTAGCCAGTCATATGATTGGTGGGCAATCATCTGTTTATAATCATTGCTCAGTTTTCCTTTCATAAAGGACAGACAAGCATCAGAAATGCTGACTTGCTATGCAGGCTCAGAAAGAAATTGCACTGCTATAGCAATGGAAGACTTAGTATAACAATGTAGCATTCTCAGATCTGCTTAATCCAATCCAAGGCTTTGGCCTACTTTGGCAATACCGGGCCCTGAATGGAGAACTACTCCATTATGCTCACTGTGCCAGTTTTGATTCTCTAGTTAAACTTATAAATATACACCTTATTCGAGGGCAAATAGTTAAATCTCAAAGAGACATGGGAAAAATATGCAAACTTCAAAAAGGCAATAACCAGAAGAAGGATTTGAACCCATTATGACAGGTCTGTGAGGCAAATGTGCAAATCAATATTACTATACAACCAAGATTTAGCATAAAGCCACAGGCAAAATATGTAACAGACTGCATAAACTTACTACCAGTTTCTAAATAGAAATTACATAGATCCACACATTATATGTATACAGTAAGCAAGCAGATGTGCTTATTAAATTTGTTAATTACCATAGTAATGTCTCTTTTGATATACATTTTGAAAAATGGGTTGCCCCATCTGCATTGTGTGTGGTGAGTGAAAAGCACTCTAGAATATAATACCCCAGTCCTACTT
Source organism: Polypterus senegalus (assembly GCF_016835505.1). Lineage (NCBI taxonomy): Eukaryota > Metazoa > Chordata > Cladistia > Polypteriformes > Polypteridae > Polypterus > Polypterus senegalus. Next base: position 78,728,862 of record NC_053155.1, read on the forward strand.
GTTTCAGTCTTTTCCTGTTTTAACTAAAAATATTTTCATTATTAAACCAAGCATTACTGTGATTAAATATATACCACCTGTCCAAAAACAGCAAATAGTGCATTTTGCTTGAAACTCTTGCACTCTAATCACAGCTTTTAATACCAAGGAGAAGGCATGTTTATTTTCCTGAATGATTTAATTCATTTCTTATGTTCTTTGTCTCTCATTTGCTTTATTTGGTTTGCATATGAGAATGTTGAAACTGTACTCTGACACAGCCGCAAACAATAATCCATTTTGCAGCCAGTTCAGTGTTAAGTGTGTGTGCTTGCATGTTTGTTTTCTTTAATATATACGAAAAACAGTATGTGAGCAAAATCTTCACATATGTGTACAGAACAACCTCTTTACTGGATGATATTTTCATGTAACTGTGCAGCTAACATATACAGAACACAGAAGCTAGTCAGCTACCAACAGACTATATTTATGCATAGCTCAAAATTCTAAAAAGGTGTTCAGTGGGTGTTACATGCAGCAAATAGAAATCCAAGTCAGGACTGAGTTCTGGTTATACCAGAACTGATATAAAAGATTAAAGATAGATCCTAATAAAACTAGGATTCCAAGACTAACATGTAAGAATTTCACTGGAAAAGCAACCCACCTACAGTAATTCCCCATGTCCAGGAAATAAAATTAAGTATTCAGAGTGTTAACAACAGTATAATCAGATTGCCCTCTGTGAATCAGATTTTAAAAGTATTTCACTTTTTAAAGGACTTTGAGCCACACTACAGAAATCATTGCAGGAGACCATTACTGCTCAAACTGAAAAAGTGTACAGTACATAGTATTACATTGAGTACAGTTAAATAATTTGATTCAAACACCACCTTTAGTCTTTTTCTTGATTTTCCTTTTATAAGGATCTCAGATTTCCTTTGGCTATAAACAGTGGACACATAGCACTAGAAAAGTAAGGTGAGAAACACAGAGCTGGATTTTAAAATAAATTATACTTCTCATACTAAAGTACATATGACTGCTTGAAATAATACACATATATCTGGTATTTTTATGGGTTCTATGCAAAAGTAGGAAGACACCAAATGTTGGTGGTTTTCATTTGTTTGTTATGTATACAAAGTTTTCAAACTCAAGTTTAAAAAAGTGCCCCTTGCCATAAAAAACAAAAAAACAAACTTGGAAGGGGAACTGAAAGCCAGCTGTTGGAATACTTTAGCTAACAATTAGCCTCTTGATTTAGGCCAGCTGGGTTCAGAATAAATCTGACAGGCTGTAGCTCATACTATACTGTATGTGCAAAATTAATAGCACAAGTTCTGAGACACATCAGATCATTAATTTTGTAAAACCTCAGCAAAATAATAATACCCATCATTGGAAATTGCAAAATTAAATTATAATTTCTGAAGGCATCTCCAGAAACAGGCATTCACAGCCAAATTGTAATAATCAAGACATTTTGGGACAGTAGTATGCTGATTTATAATGGGTATGGTTTTTTTCCAAAAAAAAAAAAAAAAAACGCTTTAAAAGACAAAGATAAAAATATTGCAAGGCTCTTTGATACTTAAGTTACATCTCATGGGATTTACAGATCTCTTTTGCCTCAGTTAAGATTAGCTTTTAAGATTCCATCATTTGTAAGTCACAGAGCAATAACTAATAACTGAATGCCATCAATTAAGCAAACAGGTATCAGTAATACAGTTTGAGGATTATTTACAGCAGTATTTTTAAATCTTTTCTGGTGTTGTGACCCATTTTTTTCATGTGGTCTCTTCGTGACCCTCCAAAGGGGTGAACTAAGTGAGACTGTCATTAAGGCTTGCATGCCTACCCTCCTCTCCCCCTTCTTATGAAAAGAAGAGATTGTCAAGCAGCAAACCACTGTGCATCCTACTTTGCGAATCACTGCCATTATAAACAATATCAACTAGTGACCCTCCAAGGACAGACCCAACCCAGTGATTGAGAAACACTTCTTTAAAAGTACAGGGAGCTGCAGGGTACACCAACATTGATGAAATAATTAAATCTCTTATATATATTTCTTTTCTGGTTTGTTCTGCTTCCACCTCAAAACCAGTCCTGCTCACAGGCAGCCGACACGGCATTTCTCGATTCCTATTCGTCCTCATCCAAACCCCTTCCCATGCTGCCAGCGGCTCCTCTTCAAAACCGGTTCCGCCCACACGCAGCCAACACAGCATTTCTCGCCAAGCTTCTGAAGTATGCTTACAAAGTAAAGCAAACTCTGCATGCAGTGAAAATTTACTTCTCCGGCTAGATTACATGCTCAGAACCATCAAACCCTTCGCTAAATCATAGAAACACATGCATGAAATCGCTCAGTCCAATCCAACAACATCTGTACGAATGCTTTTCGAGGAAAACCCTAGGCAGGATTTACGATGATACAATGCCCCAACATGTCACACCAATGTCGCAGTGATTTTTGTCGGAGAAGATGGCGAACCGCCTGTCAAAAGGGACGTTTGCATCTGTCCCATAGGCAACTCCTGTAAACAGATTTCCATGCTCAATATGAATTGCGATCCTATCCTTTACCCACTTTTATTCCCTTACGGAGACATTGGCTGGCACAAAGATTTGCAACATGTTCCCAATAAAATAACCGCCAAGCGAATAAGGCTTACTGAATGCCAATTTTACGCGTACAGATTAGCAATGAGGAATACATTTAGTATTTTGCACTCCAGCGGCGAACTATTCCAACAGTACATCATAAATGTGTATGTTAAAACAGAGGGCGCGCGTCTCAACTATCTCAGATTAGATCAACAAGATTTGCGTGTGGAACAATACAAAGGACTGTCAGACGCACTGCAAGCAAACACTGAAAATAACAAGGTATGTGTAGGCAAAATGATCATATTACCATCCACATTTCCAGGAAGTGCAAGATACATGCAACAAAACTAGCAGGATGCCATGGCCATAGTACGTAAATTCGGACAGCCTCATTTATTTATCACTTCATATGTAATCCTGCTTGGCCAGAAATTCTACATGCACTGTCGGATACCCAAAGACCGGAGCACAGACCTGATTTTGTAGTACGAGTCTTTTGGATTAAGGTGCAGGAATTACTTAGAGACATTCTACTACATCTTTTTTAGGTTGTTATTGATTATATTTATGTAATCGAATTTCAGAAGCGCGGCCTTCCTCATACCCACATGCTGTTTACTCTTCACAATAATACTAGAAAAAAAACAGTCTTCAGCCACAGTCAGTTGTACGTGGCTTTTTCTAAGGTTAGATCTTTCGACTCATTATCTGTCATCACCACCAAAACACCTATTCACAACTGCGTCTTTCAAGAAGTATTTATTTCTTCTTGATTTCTGAATTCCTTTCTCACCGTTTTTCATTCTTATTCTTACACTGCCCTATGCTACGGCAGGCTTCGGCTAGTCTACTTTATTTCTTTATTTATTTTTACTTTATTACTTTATTTCATAACTTTTATGGACAGAATTTCTAGGCACAGCCAGGTTGTTGAGGGGGTCTGGTTTGGTGGACTCAAGATTGGGTCACTGCTTTTTGCAGATGATATTGTCCTGTTTACTTCATCAGGCTGTGATCTTCAGGTCTCTCTGAATTGGTTTGCAGTTGAGTGTGAAGCAGCTGGGATGGGAATCAGCACCTCCAAATCCAAGACCATGGTCCTCAGCCGGAAAAGGGTGGAGTGCCCTCTCAGGGTTGGGAGTGAGATCCTGCCTCAAGTGGAGGAGTTCAAGTATCTCGGGGTCTTCAAGAGTGAGGGAAGAATGGAGCGTGAGATTGACAGGCGGATCTGTGCGGTGTCCACAGTGATGCGGGCTCTGCATCGGTCTGTTGTGGTGAAAAAAGAGCTGAGCCATAAGGCAAAGCTCTCAATTTACCAGTCGATCTATGTCCTATCCTCACCTATGATCATGAGCTATGGGTAGTGGCCGAAAGAACTAGATCGCAAATACAAGTGGCTGAAATGAGTTTCCTCCGCAGGGTGTCTGGGCTTTTCCTTAAAGATAGGGTGAGAAGCTCAGTCATCCGAGAGGGGCTCAGAGTAGAGCCGCTACTCCTCCACATAGAGAGGAGTCAGATGAGGTGGCTCGGGCATTTGATCAGGATGCCTCCTGGACGCCTCCCTGGCGAGGTGTTCCGGGCACGTCCAACCGGGAGGAGGTCCCGGGGAAGACCCAGGAGGGTCTATGTCTCCCGGCTGACCTGGGAACACCTCAGGATTCCCCTGGAAGAGCTAGAAGAAGTGGCCGGGGAGAGGGAAGTCTGGGCATCTCTGCTCAAGTTGCTGTCCCCACGACCCGACCTCTGATAAGCGGAAGAGGATGGATGGATGATTTCTGAGGATTTTTAATTAAGAAAGTTTTGCTTTTCAAGAGGGTGAAAGGTTGTTGCAGAAAAAGACAAGAACTGAGCTAGTGTGCACAGCTGGGGCCTCATGTATAAACGCTCACGCTAAGATGTATACTAAACTAAAGTTGGTGTAATGTCACTCACATTTTCACAGCAGCCTCAGATCACGAGTACACACATTTACAAAACCGAGTGGTACCTAGCATTAAAGCAGTGCTACCGTTTCTGTGTGGTTTCCCTCTTTTTTATATGTATTTGCATTCATGATGTGGGCTTTATCAAATACTCTGATTAATTGCATATCATTTACAAATTTAAAGCATTTGATTGTACTCAATCTGTAACAAGACAATGGTGCATGGAATGGCTACTTTAGCACCGTTAGAGAAGATATTGAAAATGAAAGAATTAGAAAACAGCATGTATTTAGAGATCGTACCGATTGCTTGCCCCATCATGATGACTGGCGTCTAAGTGAATTTACAATTTCCAAAAGCTATCCTCTGAGAAGCTGTCTACTAAACTAGGGCAGGCTTTACAAATGTAGACTTTGAGGAAATGTGTTCTACCTGCTCCTATGTAAGTTCTATCCAGCCTTGGGTTTTTAGCCACAGGAGCTTTTCAATGTGAACTGGTTGATGGTCAAGTATTTCTCAGTCATCACGGAGTCGTGCCATGGCACCTGTATGGGACGGTAACTTATCCAAATATATAAGATTTCCTTACACTGTACTTGAATGGGCAAACATCAAAGCACAGTTGCAGCAAAGTCCAGCTTCCCAAATTTAATCAGAGCAGTTGACTTTACATACATTGCTATAAAGTCACCTTCAGAGAAAGAAAGTGTTTATGTAAATACAGAAACATTTCCACTCTATTAAACATGAAAATTATCTGTGATGTGAAAATGCGTCTCATTAATGTTTTCTCTCAATATAGAAGTGTCTCACAAATAACTGCAGCAATTCACTGCTTAAATAGTGTGAGCAACGGAATTCCGCCACCTCCTCCAACAGTGCTGACACACAAATGGTGAGCTGCAGCCTGCCTTTTCCGCGTCGACTTTGATATTTGACCACTTCTTTTCTTATTTACAATTTTCTGAACTTGAACTTCTGAGTGCCAGTGCCATGCTGCTTTTTATTGCTTATACCACTGCTTAAGTTACCAAATAGTACATTTTTCCATGCCTCCACTTCACTGAACAGGGCCTCCATTTTGCATTCGCTGAAATTCTTCTTTATTTACATGTGCTTTCATCATTTCCTTTAACAAAACACTAATTGGAAGGGGCTATTTATATTGATTTGCATATTCAAACAGGTACATCTCTTGTAGGAGTCAGGAGGGGTCTGTAGACTTGTGTATGTGCCTTAAAATTCATACTGATTGGGATTTATAAAGGTATTTATAAAGTGTGTAGAACTTTGCTTACACACAGGATGACGCATCTGATTTTTTTGTGCATATGCACATTTCTAGTTTTGTCTTTACACCACGTTTAAGTATGAATTCTAAGCAAGGAGTTATATACATGAAGCAACTGGTCTTTTTTTTTTTTAAATGATTAAATCTCAATTTCTGTTTTTGTTCGAAATTGACATTTAAAAGCTGGTAACAATAGGAGTGTGATCCAATTCTCTAAAACTTTCTTGGCTTAAACAAAATGGACATATTCTGCACGTTTTTAGGCTTTTGTTTTCTAGGTGACATGTAACCAAACAGGTTCCATTATAAAACACAAAGGGTTAATTTTAGAACACAGTTTCATGTGACAAATGCGTATATACCATGTTTGTGAAGAAATAACTTTTGAGTTGAAAAATATCGAGTGGGCCAGAATTTCTCCATGGTACTGTGTGAAACTAGCCAATACCTAGAGGCCATGACTGATTGTAATTATTGCTGGTTAAGGTGATGCAATTGGTTAGTTAAGAAAAGGGGAAATTACTTTTTCCACAATTTGTAAGGGATATTAAATAATTTCCATGAAAATTATATATTAAAGCTGTGTACTATTTGTTCACCCAGAATTCCTTTATTCTGATTTTATGTTTTGGCTGAACACCTGGTAACAAATCAGACTGCAGCAAACACTTTTTCTAATGGCAGTGTTCAAGTCCATTAAGAATTTAAAGTGATCTTTTAAAAACAAAAAATTTGAAATTTAAAAATATGCAAAAAATTAATACTTTTGTAAAGTGCTTTTTTTGTACATAGTGCTGCTGCCTTGCAATAAGGAGACAAAGGTTTGCAACCCAGGTCCTCCCTGCATTGGCTCTGCATGTGATTCATGTGTCTGTGTGGGTTTCCTCCCTTTGGCCAAAGGCATGGAGGTTAGTTGAACTGCCGACCCTAAATTAGGCCTAGTGTGTGCTTGGTGTGTGTATGTGTTTGCCCTGTGTTGGACAATATGTTCAGGGTTTGTTTCATAATTTCACAATCGCTAAGTCATTTTAACCTCTGTATGATCTAATTGTTTATTTAGCATGTTTTTTTCTATAATCCTGCATTTTAGAAGAGAACAGTAGTGATACATTCACATTTATAACAACGTCCGTTATGTGACAGCATGTTTGAACAAAGACTCGCCTTAAAAAGACAGCATTCTTTCCCCAACATTTTCTCACATCCAGCAGCGATAGTATGCCACTTCTCTCTGTAGTTACCATCACCAATGTCCGTTAAATGGCAGCACGGTTCAACACAGACGCTCCTTACAAACAGAGCACCCCTACCCGCCATTTTTCCCAATACGGTTTCAGTGCTACTCTCTCTCACTGGCTTTCCGTATTGTGGTGCTATTTTCTTGCTTTCCGACTCACAGTACGATTTCAGTGTTGCTCTTTCTGACTGACTGGTGCTATTTGTTCGCTTTCTGACGTATTGTAAATAAGATAAATTCATCTCACTGTGGTGCGTATTCCGTACGTAATACCATGTAATATTATAATTGTCCTGCTTTTCGCTAATATACCCATGCCACCAAAAAAAAAAAAAAGACGTAGAATTGGAAGGTCCACTTCAGATGCCAGAAGAAAGTCTATTTCAAGGGCATCTGAAACACCACAGCAGACAGATCCAGAATGGAGGAACTTACAAGAAAATGTGAATCAGAAAACTGTTTGTTCTATTTCGATGTTCTGTTTCTTTCATTTGGGAAATTCACCGGTTATACATTCCCGGGCAATGCCAGGTACTCCTGCTAGTAATAAATAAAACTTAAACAACTATTAAATATGGAAAACTATAATGAAAATCATAATAATGAGGATGGTAAAAATGTTAAAACAAGAAATAAAAAACACTAAATTAACTCAGTGTAACATACATTTTTGTTTTCACATTAAAACACAGAAACTGGGAAATAACAGCTTGCCTATTTAAAGAAGATCTCAATTTAAAAAAAACAGAAGTTGGTTGGGACGAAAATTTGTGGCCTCAACATCTGGACTTGAGAACCTGTAATGTACAGTTGCATTATATGTTGTACACCATTTCACCTGTTAGAAATATCTACTTACCATAGATGATCTTACTCAATTTGTCCCCCAATGAGAGAAAAAAAAATCTTGAAACACTGCTGTTGAATAATTCATTGTCTAAAAGTACTTAATGATAGTGTATAATGAATGATTTGCAGAGATTTAGCAGTACACTGTATTTTAATATGCATATGCAAACCAAATAAGGTTATAAAAAAAAAATGTATCACTGACCCCGATTCTATTGATTCACTAACAGAATGTCTGACTAGTATCTCAGAATGGATGAATAGTAATTTTCTCAAGTTAAATAAAGAGAAAACTGAAATTTTAGTGATCAGCAATAATGGATACAATGAGGCTATTAGAAATAAACTGGATACATTAGGATTAAAAGTCAAGACGGAGGTAAAAAGCTTAGGGGTGATTGTTGACTGTAATCTGAATTTTAAATCACATATTAATCAGATCATTAGGACAGCATTTTTTCACTTAAGAAACATAAGTAAAGTTAGACCTCTTATATCACTGAAAGATGCTGAGAAATTAGTTCACGCGTTTGTTTTCAGTCGACTAGATTACTGTAATGCACTCCTCTCTGGACTACCCAAAAAAGATATAAATCGTTTGCAACTAGTGCAGAATGCAGCTGCTAGAATCCTAACTAGGAAAAGAAAATCCGAACACATTTCTCCAGTTTTAATGTCACTACACTGGTTACCTGTGTCATTCAGAATTGACTTTAAAATTCTGCTTATGGTTTATAAAGCCTTAAATAATCTCGCCCCATCTTATATATCAGAATGTCTGACACCTTATATTCCAAATCGTAACCTCAGATCCTCAAATGAGTGTCTCCTTAGAATTCCAAGAACAAAACTTAAAAGAAGTGGTGAGGCGGCCTTCTGCTGTTATGCACCTAAAATCTGGAATAGCCTGCCAATAGGAATTCGCCAGGCTGATACAGTAGAGCACTTTAAAACACTGCTGAAAACACATTACTTTAACATGGCCTTTTTATAACTTCATTTTATTCTTAATTTAACTTAATCCTGATACTCTATATGTTCAATCTCCTCAAAATAACTATTCATGGTGGCTCTAAAACCGTACTGACCCCAACTCTCTTTTCTGTTTCTTTTCCGGTTTCTTTGTGGTGGTGGCCTGCGCCACCTCCACCTACTCAAAGCTTCATGATGCTCCAACAATGATGGACGGATTAAAAGGCAGAAGTCTACGTGACCATCATCATCATCAAGTCCTTCCGTGAGAATCCTAAATCCAAAGAGGACTGTTTCATTTATGTTAGGAAGAATGCCCAGAGGGGACTGGGCGGTCTCATGGTCTGGAATCCCTACAGATTTTATTTTTTCTCCAGCCGTCTGGAGTTTTTTGTTTTTCTGTCCCCCCTGGCCATTGAACCTTACTCTTATTCGATGTTAATGTTGATTTATTTTGTTTTATAATTGTGTCTTTCATTTTTCTGTTCTTTAATATGTAAAGCACTTTGAGCTACTGTTTGTATGAAAATGTGCTATATAAATAAATGTTGTTGTTGTTTACTTATAAACAATTATTAAATAAATCTATAAAAAATATGAGCTATAATTAAACGATTTCAAATGTGTGACAAGTGGGATCTATTTGTGGTCTTCTGCGCTGTGTGGTCTATCAGTTAGGTCGGTGACTACAGTATTTCCTCTGACATACCGGAGGAGAAGAAATCACGCTTTTCTCGAGCTACATGATTTATTTCTTTTTTTGAAAGCTTTGTTGGTACAAGTCGGTTGTGTCAGAATGTTTTTAAACAGCACTATCTAAAATGTGACAATGTAACGACACCAGAAAGCATAGCAGTACTGTATAATTTTGTGACTTAACTCGAGAAACACGCCCAAACAGTTAAAGTGGAAGACAATGTTCCCGTAAGATGAGGTAAGGCGCGGGTTCCTAACTACCACAGTTCTTATCAGGTTCAAAGCATGAATTACTTCAGGATGGAGTGAAATTCCTTTGCCTGGCTTACTCGCTCATTTAGGGGGGCATTTAAAACCACCAATCAACGTAACAAGAATGAATTTGTGATGTAGTAAGGATACTCTGTAACCTGCCCAACTTCTGCTACTTGGGACAATTAAATATTCGCCCATTCTTTTTCCAGACTCCCTAAATCAGTTTAGGGTCCTGGATTTCCGAAGAGTATACCGACGGAATAAGGCGCAGTCCATAGCAGATCACACTCAAAAACATTCTCCCTGCACTAATCCCAAGTATAGCAACGTGCAAACAGACAGCCTTCAAGTGAATTACTTAATAAATAATTAATCGTTAATATTCGCTACTTCAAAATGACCCCGTTTCACCTGACATTTTGTCCCAGGTTTACTACGAAATAATTGACTTCCGAAAGAAGCTGAACTAAACAATATCTTTCAAAATTTGGCAAGTCTGTTCTGAGCACTAAACGTTAAGAAAAGAAGAACTGAATGTTTCTTTTACCTGCATGGCGATATTAAGAATACCGAAGGCGGTTTTACACAGCGGACAAGTCATATTTCTCCAGGTGAAGTGCTGCTTCATTTCCAGAACAACATGTCCCAAATTTCTGTTCAGGTCCCTCTCAGCGACAGGAATTCCAGTGACAAAAGAGGTGTGCTGGCACAAGACCAGCAAACCAAATATAATCGTGATGAACATGGAGAAAACAAAATTAAAAAAATGAAATCGCACTTGTCAAACGGTCTCCTCTAAAAGCAACAGGGAAATGCGCCGAACCTTCACAACACGGATGACAAAAAGTTCCTGCTTTCACGTCGCCAATTGATTTTGTTTCCGCGTGACATTTAATGCAGTAAGTGTAATGCCAAGCCCTTGAGTCGCTTACAGATAAGCAGGAACATTAACACATATATATTTAAAAAAACTACACAAACACCTTGTAAAGAAAACGGACTTCAGTCACATTAAAAAACAAACAGTAAATACACCAATGCGGAAACAGAAAGTACTACATTGTAGCCAAAGGAATATCACGTGACTTCTTGGTGCGTCACGAGACTTTGTGGTGTGATGCCTAAAAAAATGTCAACTCGCAAGTGAAACTAGCTGTATCAAAATAAAAGTCCTTCTAGAGGCCCTACTGCTGAATTGATAGGAAGGGCGACCTCAATTGGGTGCGGCGAATAAAGGCCCGTGTAAATAAAGGCGAGCTTCAAAAGGGCGACCTCAATTGAGCGCGATGAATAAAGGCGTTCGTAGATAATTTAGTTCAAATGGCTAATCTAATAAATTTTCTGTAATAATTTTGTTGATTTTTGCCTTTATTCGCTGCGCCCAATTGAGGTCGCCCTTTTGAGGCTCGCCTTTATTTACGCGCCCTTATTGAAGAATACCGACCATTTAGTGCTCCCCTTTGGTTTTTTCACTATATTAACTTATTGATTCATTTTTGATACACTAGAATGTAACTGGTACTTGTGAAAAGTGCTAAATGACTCCTCAAAAAAGTGGCTCTTCAGAACACTTCTTTTAAAAGGTTAACATGTTGTGTGAGTAATGCAGGTAGTCACATGGGTTTAACCAGGTGGGGAAGTACTGTATGTACTGAACACCTGTGATTGCCTGAGGAAACTCAAGGTGATCGGCCACAGGGCTTATATTTGCACCCTGTAAGTGTTTACAGGTCCATGTCTAAAAGCCCCATCTGGCCATTCAGCACTTGAGCTTGGAATCAGGAGATGCACCAATGTCTGAACTGGTAGGAGGAAGAAAGGCCTGGGTGTGGAGAGGGATTTATTTTAAGAGGAAGGTGACAGGAAGTACTTGTGGGTAAGTGGACCACCCACCCTACCTGGTCAGTCAGGCACAACCCCAGATATAGGCAGGCTCAGAGATGATCCCTACACCTTAAACTCATTTGTCACTCCTACCGCAGACCTCACCACTGTCACACTTCCCTCATACATATCATGTATCGCTCTTACATACTTCTCTATCACTCCGGACTTCCTCATACAATACCACAACTCCTCTTGAGGCACCCTGCCATATGCTTTCTCTAAGTCCACAAAGACACAATACAACTCCTTCTGGCCTTCTCTATACTTCTCCATCAACAACCTCAGAGCAAACATAGCATCTGTAGTGCTCTTTCCTGGCATGAAACCATCCTGCTGCTTGCTAATCATTACCTCCCTTCTTAACCTAGCTTCTCTTTCCCATAACTTCATGCTGTGGCTGATCAATTCTGTGCATCTGTAGTTACTACAGCTGTGTAAATCCCCTTTATTCTTAGAAATTGGTACCAGTACGCTTCCTCTCCACTCCTGAGGCATCCTCTTTCACTTTCTAAGATTGCATTAAACTATCTGGTTAAAAAATCCACTGCCATCTCTCCTAAACACCTCCATGCTTCCACAGGTATTTCATCTGGACCAACAGCCTTCCCATTCTTCATCCTCTTCATAGCTGTCCTTAATCCTCCTTACCAATCCATTGCACTTCCTGGTTTACAACAGGAGCAGCTGAAAGAAGAAGTCTTCTCTTTCTTTTGTACTTCATATTCTCATTATAATGCTGCTTTTTCCTTGTAATAAAACAAATAACTTTATATATTCTTGTGTTTAGGAACATCTCAAGAGTATCCCCTACTGTTCACAGTATCTTGTATGATTATTATTGCAGATCCATGTGTTTCTTCAGTTGATGGACCTATATAAAATAAAGATTGCTTGATAAATTTATTAAAGGGTTTGATTGCCTGCCCATCTTTACCAATGAAGATCTATCTATCTATCTATCTATCTATCTATCTATCTATCTATCTATCTATCTATCTATCTATCTATCTATCTATCAACATTGACTTAATGTCTTATTAATGTCTTAGGTTTTATGTTCAGTGTTCAGTGTGCATTGCCTAAAAAAAAAGGAAAGAAAACACTTAAAGGGAATAAGGGGGTCTAATCTAATATAGCCTTCTCCCCCAGATAGGACACCTAGCAAAACAGCTTTGGAAAACAGAAGAGATCCTTTGTACTAGAAAATAAAAACTCAAAACAAAATACCACTTTTTGGTCTTCAGATCCTAAATAAGACAAGAAAACAATCTAAGATGTATGTAGTTGCCTAGAGCTCTGTCTCCAGTTTTATCTCACTTTCTTCTTTTGTATGCTGTGCTTACCCTTTTTTTCACTGGTCTTGAAGTCTCCTAGCCTCCTTGTGATGGTCTTAATAAGAAAGGTCTGGTGAGCATGGTTAAAATGTCAGCCATTAAGGGACCTTCGCCTGTGTTTGGCAACTCTTCCCAGGCTGATGTTGTAAAGTATACATTGTGAGGTTATTGGTTAAGTTTTTGTTCCTCTTGTATCTCCTTTAAATTGAGCCCCCTTTCAGTGTACACAGCCTTGAGAGTCTGAGAAAGTCTGATATGGCGGAATTATAGGGTTTAAGGCAAAAGGAAACTAGCCCTAATGAGAAGTCCTGTCTTTTTGTTCTTTTTTTTTCTTTTGGCTGCTCCCATTAGGGGTTGCAGATCATCTTCTTCCATATCTTTCTGTCCTCTGCATCTAGTGAGAAGTCCTGTATGGCATAAAAAAACCCATAATTATTACGCTTCATCCAGGCCAAAAAAATGTTGGTTAGAAATATCACTTTGTCATTTTGTCACAGTGTTCAGATAGCACCATATACAATTTTTATTTATTGCTTCACAACTGAGGTATAGTAGAGATATACAGATATAGTAGGAAGCAGAACAACTTACGTTTCTCATTCTTACTTCAGCACCTGTTGGGAAAGGAATAATTTATTGCTTCTCAACCTTTTTGATATTGTGATCCATTTTTCACCATTTAAGCACCTTTGTTACCCAAGTTTGGGGAGGTCTGCCTTGGCAAATCCAATGTGATTGTCAGAGAGGTCACCTACTCAGTTTTCCACTGGCCGCACATTATGCAATTAAGACTTTCTTTATACCCTGTACATGAGAAAATACACTGAACTTGAGCTTGATAACATGAATAAGGGACATAATATTTTAATCCATCCATCCATCCATTATCCAACATTTAATTAAGTAAAATATTTTATTTTGAAATAATTAACCTGGTTGGATTAAAAGCTTGCATTATGATCCAGGACTGGTGAGCACTGCAGTTCAGAGTTTGCATCTTCTCCCATTTTCAATGTGGACCTCCTCCTCTAGTTACTACAATTTTCTTAGACATCCCAAAGGCATAAATGTTAGGTGTGTGGTATGTGTCAGTGTGTCCTATTAAAGACTGGCATCATGTCTAAGGGATTTTCCCTAAAAGTGGGAAATTTTACCTGTAACCCTATAATTAATAAAAAATAAATCGGGCTCAGAAAATCAATATATAATTAGGATAGGTGAAAATTAGTACAAATCTTTTTTGTGACTATAGTGACTAGAACCCTAGTCAACCCCTCAGAATGAGTTATTGGTGGTAATGAACTTTAGCCAGGCCTGAGGCACTGAGCATACATTAGGAATGAGACTTCATTTTAATTTAAAGTCAACAAATAAAGTAGAGTAAATCAGCAAGCCCCCTGGTCTTAAGATAAAAGTATGGGAATCTTTGTGTAAATTATTTGAAATAAATAAATGTCAGCGGTTTGTTATGTTAGAGTCATAAAGTAAGTATAGGAATATTATGAGATACTTTTACACAATACCATAAATTATTGAACCTTTGTAACCTTTCACTGTTTCTAGAATGGTTTTAACAGATTAGAAGAGGTTTACTGTTCTGAATCTAAGTACTACTGAGCATAATACAAAAGGTGAGTCAAAATTGAATTTTGTAAGAAAATTAGCACTTTCAGTTTCGAGCACTCTGATTGAAATTCACAGAATTCACAATTGTTCAACTTTGCTGTAAGTATATCACAAATTGGAAGAAGCAAATACTAAAGCATAGTAATAACAAAAGAATATTGTTACAAATAGTGTTATGATTTGACATCTCACACATGACAAAAAAGGGTTGAGGCCTCCAAAAACAGCCACAAAGCAGGCCAGGACTTTCACTGGCCAGCCCACAAGAGGCTTACCCCAGTCTAACTAGTCCCACAACTACTATCTGTTAGCTTCCGGCCTGCCAGGCCCCAGAATGGGCAAACCAAAGTTAAAAATTTATCTTAAAGTCCCAAAATATCAAAAATGCCTCACAAGAGAGAGAAACCATGAACAACAATGGCTTATCTTTATTCATGAAGGAGTTATTAACAAAAATTAAGAGAAGGGGAGAAATAAGGCAAATAAAAGAGTTGCCAAAAACACACTAAAGTAAACAAGTTCCAATGCACAATCCAAGAGCAGAAACCAATAAACAGTAGCACAAGAAATCCAAGAACTAGAAAATCAAGAAAAACAATGTTCACTTCTTAAACTCCAACACAAAGTCAGTGAATAAGTAAAGTATTCTTCAATTAATGAATTCCATTCTTCTGCCTCCAGGGGGTCCACCCCCAAAGAACAAGGATTGGATGCCACTTTATAGAGACAGTACATAAATAATGAATAAAGACCAAACCAACATACTGTAAATAACACAGAAACATGAAAAATAATTATATAAATTTAGGAAAAAACATAATAAAACACAAAATAAACATAAGCCAGGACTGTAACAAATAGGAGTGCTCTGCAAGCTAGGATAAAAGGAGGATGTCTTTAACTCTGGATAGGCCGGATGTTTTATCTTTTTATTTTGCACTGGCTCATGCCTAGTTCTGTCATAATCTTGACTGGAGTGTTCTGATATGTTTTCTTTTTTATTTTCTTTACATTAATTTATGACTTGTAGGGAGCGTAGCAGCACCCTAAATCTCAGACACAATAGCATTCTTTTCATTTTACTTCATTGCACTTACAATAAAGGTGTGTGCTCCATCAATGCTACAACCATAGTAGTTCACATTTTTTCCTCTCCTTCCTCCACTCCCCATGATCCCTTTCCATGGTTATGTTTCATCAGTTTCCTTGGAAGCCCCTTGCCATATGTTCCTAAAATACATTCTAGATTATTCAATGCATACATTATCCATCCATCCTCTTCCGCTTATCCGGGATCGGGTCGCGGGGGCAGCAGCTTAAGCAGAGAGGCCCAGACTTCCCTCTCCCGGCCACTTCTTCCAGCTCTTCCAGAGAATCCCAAGGCGTTCCCAGGCCAGCCGGAGACATAGTCCCTCCAGCGTGTCCTGGGTCTTCCCTGGGGCCTCCTCGCGGTTGGACGTGCCCGAAACACCTCACCAGGGTGGCGTCCAGGAGACATCCTGATCAGATGCCTGAGCCACCTCATCTGACTCCTCTCGATGCGGAGGAGTAGCAGCTCTATTCTGAGCCCCTCCCAGATGACTGAGCTTCTCACCCTATCTTTAAGGGAAAGCCCAGACACCCTGCGGAGGAAACTCATTTCAGCGCTTGTATTCGATCTCGTTCTTTCGGTCACTACCCATAGCTCATGACCATAGGTGAGGGTAGGAACGTAGATCGACTGGTAAATTGAGAGCTTTGCCTTACGGCTCAGCTCTTTTTTCACCACAACAGACCGATACAGAGCCCGCATCACTGCGGATGCCCCACCAATCCGCCTGTCGATCTCACGGTCCATTCTTCCCTCACTCTTGAACAAGAGCCTGAGATACTTAAACTTCTCCACTTGGGGCAGGATCTCTCCCCAACCCTGAGAGGGCACTCCACCCTTTTCCGGCTGAGGACCATGTCTCGGATTTGGAGGTGCTGATTCTCATCCCAGCCGCTTCACACTCAGCTGCGAACCGATCCAGAGAGCTGAAGATCACGGCCTGATGAAGCAAACAGGACAACATCATCTGCAAAAGCAGTGACCCAATCCTGAGTCCACCAAACGGACCCCTTCAACACCCTGGCTGCGCCTAGAAATTCTGTCCATAAAAGTTATGAACAGAATGGTGACAAAGGGCAGCCCTGGCGAGTCCAACTCTCACTGGAAGCGGGCTGACTTACTGCGGCAATGCGGACCAAGCTCTGACACGGTTGTACAGGACCGAACAGCTCTTATCAGGGGTCCGGTACCCCATACTCCCGAGCACCCCCACAGGATTCCCGAGGGACGGTGAATGCCTTTCCAAGTCCACAAAACACATGTAGACGGTGGGCAAACTCCCATGCACCCTCCAGGACTCTGCTAAGGGTGAAGAGCTGGTCCACTGTTCCGACCAGGACGAAAACCACACTGTTCCTCCTGAATCCGAGGTTCGACTATCCGGACCCTCCTCTCCAGAACCCCCGAATAGACTTTTCCAGGGAAGCTGAGGAGTGTGATCCCTCTATAGTTGGAACACACCCTCCGGTCCCCTTTTAAAGAGGGGACCACCACCCCGTCTGCCAATCCAGAGGCACTGTCCCGATGTCCATGCGATGTTGCAGAGGCGTGTCAACCAAGACAGTCCTACAACATCCAGAGCCTTAAGGAACTCGGTATCTCATCCACCCCCGGGGCCCTGCCACCAAGGAGTTTTTTGACCACCTCGGTGACTTCAGTCCCAGAGATGGGAGAGCCCACCTCAGAGTCCCCAGGCTCTGCTTCCTCGTGGAAGGCATGTTAGTGGGATTGAGGAGGTCTTGAAGTACTCCCCCACCGACCCTAACGTCGAGTGAGGTCAGCAGCGCACCATCCCCACCATATACGGTGTTGACACTGCACTGCTTCCCCTCCTGAGACGCCGGACGGTGGACCAGAATCTCCTCAAGCCGTCCAAAGTCGTTCTCCATGGCCTCTCCAAACTCCTCCCATGCCCGAGTTTTGCCTCAGCAACAACGAAGCCGCATTCGCTTGGCCTGCGGTACCTATCAGCTGCCTCCAGAGACCCACAGGACAAAAAGTCCTATAGGACTCCTTCTTCAGCTTGACGGCATCCCTCACGCGGTGTCCACCAACGGTTGGGGATTGCCACCATGACAGGCACCGACCACCTTACGGCCACAGCTCCGGTCAGCCGCCTCAACAATAGAGGCGGAACATGGCCCATTGGACTCAATGTCCCCACCTCCCTCGGGGCGTGGTTGAAGTTCTGCGGAGGTGGGAGTTGAAGCTACTTCTGACAGGGGACTCTGCCAGCCGTTCCCAGCAGACCCTCACAACACGTTTGGGCCTACCAGGTCTGACCGGCATCTTCCCCCACCATCGAAGCCAACTCACCACCAGGTGGTGATCAGTTGACAGCTCCGCCCCTCTCTTCACCCGAGTGTCCAAGACATATGGCGCAAGTCCGGCGACACGACCACAAAGTCGATCATCGACCTGAGGCCTAGGGTGTCCTGGTGCCAAGTGCACATATGAACACCCTTATGCTTGAACATGGTGTTGTTATGGACAATCCGTGGCGAGCACAGAAGTCCAATAACAAAACACCGCTCGGGTTCAGATCGGGGAGGCCATTCCTCCCAATAATGCCCTTCCAGGTCTCACTGTCATTGCCCGTGAGCATTGAAGTCTCCCAGCAAAACGAGGGAATCCCAGAAGGTATGCCCTCTAGCACCCCCTCCAGAGACTCCAAAAAGGGTGGATACTCCAAACTGCTGTTCGGCGCATATGCACAAACAACAGTCAGGACCCTTCCCCCAACCCGAAGGCGGAGGGAGGCCACCCCAATGCACAGGCTCCAAGTCGGGGGGCAATAAGTATGCCCACACCTGCTTGACGCCTCTCACCAGGGGCAACTCCAGAGTGGTAGAGAGTCCAGCCCCTCTCAAGGAGATTGGTTCCAGAGTCCAAGCTGTGCGTCGAGGTGAGTCCAACTATATCTAGCCGGAACCTCTCAACCTCGCGCATTAGCTCAGGCTCCTTCCCCTTCAGAGAGGTGACATTCCACGTCCCAAGAGCCAGTTTCTGTAGCCGAGGATCAGACCGCCAAGGTCCCCGTCTTCGGCCACCACCCAACTCACACTGCACCCAACCTCCTTGGCCCCTCCCATAGGTGGTGAGCCCATGGGAAGGAGGACCCACGTTACCTCTTTGGCTGTGCCCGGCCGAGCCCCATGGGTGCAGGCCCGGCCACCAGGCGCTCACCATCAAGCCCCACCTCCAGGGCTGACTCCAGAGGGGGGCCCCGGTGACCGGTCCAGGCAAGGGAAAACATTGTACAATGTTTTTGCTCTTCATTGGAGGTTTGTTGAACCGCTCTTTGTCTCATCCCTCACCTATAAGGTGATAAGGTGACGGCTCAAGGAGGGGTGCATACATTATATGCTAGATTAAACAAATGAACATCCATCTATCCATCCATCTTATAAACCCACTTTACCCTGAGCAGGGTACATTCTTAGACTCACATAATCCAGTCGCTAAAACTTTCTACAGTCAGATTTCATTTATGTGTCTTTTTATGGTTGTAAGATTTTTTGTAAGATAATGTTTGCTACATTTGTAATTGTTGAATATTATGAATTTCATTTTCTGTTTTCTAAATCTGAGGAATTATGTATAATGGATAGTTCTGAATAACTGCAAAATTTGTAAGTTTTGATATCCTAATACTGTGTAGGAAAGTACACAGTATTATTAGGAAAGTCAAGTAATCTTTACTGGTTTGTCTCTTTCTAAAATTGACGTATGTCCTCCATCAGTTTTTCCCATTATGGCAATGAGTATGTAAGGGGAGGCAGAATTTTAATATTGCTGTTGAAGCAGGGTATGAACTAACAGTTTTTGGATATGTGTCATGTCAGTTCACTTGAGTTTGTTATTTTGCTACTCATTACAATAAAGTCCTGCAGTAAATAAAAAGTGAGCTATAAGTGGTTTGACACTTCAATTATGGTTTAAGAGAATTTTAACAGGGAGCTCAGTGCCATAATACAAATTGGGACAGAATAAATACAGGCAAGATAAATTAATATATAATTAGTAATCAGTCCCATACTTCAAAGACTAATTGCAACATTAGAACATTCGATCACTCTAGACGAGAACAGGCCATTCAGCCCAACAGCGCTCACCAGTCCTATCCACTTATTTCTTCCAAAAAAACATCAAGTCGAGTTTTGAAAGTCCCTAACGTCTTACTGTCTACCGCACTACTTCGTAGCTTATTCCAAGTGTCTGTCGTTCTTTGTGTAAAAAAAACTTCCTAATGTTTGTGCGAAATTTATCCTTACCAAGTTTCCAACTGTGTCCCAGTGTTCTTGATGAACTCATTTTAAAATAACAGTCTCGATCCACTGTACTGATTCCCTTCATAATTTTAAACACTTCAATCATGTCACCTCTTAGTCTTCTTTTGGTTAAACTGTATATGCTCAGCTCTTTTAATCTTTCCTTATAATTCAACCCCTGTAGCCCTGAAATCAGCCTAGTCGCTTTTCTCTGGACCTTTTCTTGGGCTGTTATGTCCTTTTTGTAGCCTGGAGACCAAAACTGCACACAGTACTCAAGATGAGGCCTCACCAGTGCATTATAAAGGTTGAGCATAACCTCCTTGGACTTGTACTCCACACATCGTGCTATATATCCTAACATTCTGTTAGCCTTCTTAATGGCTTCTGAAAACTGTTGGGAAGTCGATAGCTTAGAGTTCACTATAACTCCTAAATCCTTCTCATAAGGTGTACTTTCTGCTTTAAGTCAGCAGACACTGGCAATCTTCTTTCCTGTGGCTTAAAAGACCTCCATTGAGACAATGGAGTGGGTTGGATAATGGATGAATGGTACAGGTAGGTTAATTGATTTGCTCATTGTTACATGGTCAACCAGAAATGTGTATTTGTGAATGTGAACTTGGTGATTTAAAGTCCTGCTCCTTAGCCTGCATTTTACACATTTGCAGTTTGTAGTAATTTCACCTTTTTATTAAATTGATAATTAATTATTATTAGCTTTGTTGTACAACTCTTTTTCTTTAAAATGTGAATAATGAGAGACTTACCAGCAATATCTTAACCACTGCATGCTGCACATGGTTTCTTTTCTCTCTGGTCATTTGAAGTGTTTTATGAAACTGATGAAACTTTGATAACTAGTTGAGGTTGTCTTTGTGTGATTAAGTTATTGGCAATTTTTTCTGTCATTGTATTTTCCTTTTAAATGTTATAAAACTTATTGTATGTTAGGTAAGCTTTCTGCAATGCTTCATGTTTTATTTCATCTTCAGATTTTTCTGCTTTTCCCATCCATCCATTATCCAACCCACTATATCCTAAGTACAGGGTCACGGGGGTCTGCTGGAGCCAATCCCAGCCAACACAGGGTGCAAGGCAGGAACCAAACCCCGGGCAGGACCCCAGCCCACCACAGGGCATGCACACACAAACACTAGGGACAATTTAGAATCACCAATGCACCTAACCTGTATGTCTTTGGACTGTGAGAGGAAACCCACGCAGACACGGGGAGAACATGCAAACTCCACGCATGGAGGACCCAGCAAGCGAACCCAGGTCTTCTAACTGCCAGGCAGCAGCGCTACCCACTGTGCCACTGTGCCGTCCTCCTGCTTTTCCCATTTCTGGTATTTCTCTTATATAGTGGTGTTTACTCTAAGAAGATACAAAGCTCAAGCCAAGCTTTTGAGGTACCTTTAATTTAATGTGGAAAACCCTTTGCAGTCACAATCATGTACCTGTCAGTGATTTGTCCCATCACACATCTGTACCTGGGAACTGAGCACACACAAATCAAACCATGAACAGTAATTCATGTTTGATGATCACACTCTGTGATGATCCCAACCCAGATACAGTATGTTTTTGAGCTTCATTGACCTTAACATAACATTTCTCAAATCTGCTAAGTTTACTTCAGGGTTACGGGGAGCTACAGCATGTCCTGCAGGACCTGAGAACAAGGTGGGAGCCACCTCTAGACATGGTACCCATTCGCACACTCTCTTAGACAGGCCAGTTAGAAGTAGTAAGTCAATTTAACATATACATTTGTGGGGCAAAGAAGAAAAAAGACTACCCAGAGAAATACCCACACAGGCGATGGGTAAACATCCAAACAACAATTGGGTGCAGGTTTTGAACTCACACAGTGTCCGTTAAGCAGCAACGTTAACCACTGAGCTACCTCAGGCTCCATTAATTTTAATGTTCAAATAATACCTTAAATGCCCCCTCCTCTCCCTCAGATTTTTCCCGCATTAATTATCCCGTCTTGCTGACTCTTACCTACTGTACTGAAGCTGACACTGCATTTCTGTGTCGCAGCTGCTACTGTTAATGTCTTCCCATGTACTCCAAGGTGGTTTTCACATTTGTAGGCTCTTCCAAATCTTGATTTATAATTGGAGCACACAGAGGCACAATGGAAAGTGATGCAGCCTCACATCTCAGGCCTGGCTTTGAATCACTGTGTTGAACATACACACTCTACCCATACCTTCACATTTTTTGGTCTTTGCTTTTCCTTCCATATTGTGAAGATATGTGGTTTGAAAAAAATAATCAAATCACAAAACATTTTACTTAAAAATAAGCAAGATAAATGATTTCTTCATCTCTTAACAGGTTTAAACTTGATTAGAGTCATTGGGCACTATAGACTTTCCCAGCACTGTTATGCAGAAACCCACTTACATTAAGCCACTTAAAAGTGACAAGTTAAGCTAATGTGTATGTTTTAGGGGTTTGGGAGGAAAAATCTACTTAAATATGGGAGATAATGCAAGTTCCATACTGGCAAAACCTGGACCAGGGTTGGAAACCAGGACTTGGGATTTGTAAGGCAGAGACATTAACCACTGTGCCATCCTGTTAAAACCAAAAAAGTTGCTGTCAGTTTTCTCAGTCAGAATTTCCCTTGTTGTAAATATTAGTGTGTGGACTGCTAGTCAGAATTGACTCTTCATGCCCCAGAATATGCCAGGTAGGCTTTGTTACCCTGCAGCCCTGCGTTGCAATAAGGTGGCCTGAATGAAAATTAATTAATTATATTATGACAGGAAGGGCATCTGGTGTAAAATTTTGGCAAATCAATATATGCACAGATGATCCACTGTGGCAACCCCTAACAGGAGCAAAAGAAGAAGAAGATATTATGATTATGTATTTTTGGAGTGTCATACTTCACCTCAGTGATATGGTGACTCAGTGAGTAATATTATAACCTCAGTTTCAGTCATCTTAGGCTTACATCTATTTGTTTTCAAATCCCAAAATATGCCGGTTAGATAACTTCAAATAGTACCTAAGAAACTGTGTGCATGTATACTCTGAAACACTGCATTTGTTTTTGCCATGGTAGTCTCTGGCTCCTGTCAAGCCACTAATAGAAGAAGTAGGCCTCACTTCGCAATTGTACTTTTTTTCTTGATTTGACGTGTATACTCTCATACTTCTGCTATGTGTTAAATGCAATACACTGTTTTGCTTAATGCAGATACATGGTTATAGTTGTAGAGAAGCAACCCAGTCCATATGTGTAACTGATATATTGAAATCTGACTGATGCTTATTCTCTGAGTGAAACATTAACATACAACATTTCTCATGTTGATATGTGCTATAATAAGCCATCCATTCATGTTGTGTATAAAGGTCTGGGTTGGATGATGGGAGTCAGTGCCACTCCTGGCAGCACTGAGTGCAAGGCTGGAATCAACCCTGGATGAGACACCAACACATCACAGAACACACTTGTGCACACTCTCACACTGATTCAAAAAGAATAAAGTTAGAATTGCAAATTAACATAACATGCATGCCTTTGGCATGAGAGAGGAAAACTGGAGTACCTGGAGAAAAAATAGGGAGCTCTTTGAAAGACAAAGCCATAGATCAAGTAATTGATGAAGTAAATAAAAAACACATTGTTTCTGGATTTCTCATAGTCTGTTTTTGAAGTACTGTCATTGTCATATTAATATGGTTAAAAACAAACCCTTCCTCTTTTTTATTTTTATTTAAACTGACTAAAGATGTCAGTTTATTCTCTAAGTGAGTCATCTGTAGAAACCTACTGTGCTGATGATTCTTCTGCAGGCCAACTGACTCTCATGTACAATTAGTTCATGTTTGCTTCTGTAATTTTTGTCTTTATTTTCTGATAATTTATTTTGCATTGAAAAATGTTGTGTTTTGTTTTGCTGCTTTGAATTGTACAGGCATATAATGGCGGTCTTTCCATAGAGTGCTATAAAAATGGACTGAAGAATTGATTGATAAAGCAAATAAAATGTTAGTATTAATATACAGTATAGAGATAACATATTGCATATATTTATATTAGGTTTTCACATTAAAAATAAAAAGCAAAGATTTAGAAGATATATTTCAGCTTTTTCAAAAAATTAATTTTATTGCAATCATTCCATACAAATCAATCAATTTTTACAAAAAGTAAAATTGAGTTAAGAACAAATCGACCCCCACCCCTGAGAGAGAGAGCAAGGCAAATGGCGTAAAATTTAAGGCTTGTAAACATACCTAAAATAATAAGTTTGATAAGCCAATAGAGATGAAGGCAGAAGACAAAGAAATATGGAAATAGTTGCTTCCTCTGTGCTTTAAGAGCTTATTTTAAAATATTACTGATTAGATCCTGCCATGTTTTGAAAAAAGTCTGTACAGATCCTCTGAGTATTTGATTTTTTCCAATTTCAAATAGTATAACACATCGGTTTCCCACTGACTTGAAAGAGGAGAGTTTGGGTTCTTCCAGTTTATCAGAGTAAGTCTGCGTGCCAAAAGTGTAGTGAATGCAATCACAATTTGTTTGTCTTTCTCCACTTTAAGCCCCTCTGGAAGAACACCAACACAGGGTTAGGAGGGATTATGACACCAAGGCTGTCTGAAAGGTAATTAAAAATCTTGGTCCAGAATAATGTTAATTTGGTGCAAGCCCAGAACATTTGAACTAGTGAGGCTGGGACTTGATTGCAGCGTTCGCAGGTTGGATCTTGCCCTGGAAACATTTTCGAGAGTTTTAGACAAGACAAATGTGCTCGATATATAATTTTAAGTTGTATAATTGTATTCTTTGCGCATATGGAGCTCGAGTGAATTCTCTGCATTGCTATTTTCCACTCCTTTTCTGATATATTAATTGAGAGATCTTTTTCCCAGTGTCCTCTTGGATCCTTGAAAGGGAGAGACTGTAAAATGATTTTATATATTGCAGAGATGGTGTCTGAGTCCTTGAAACTGAGCAATATTTTTTCCAGCATGGATGAGGGTACAAGATGAGGAAAATTGGGAAGGTTCTGTTTAACAAAGTTCCTAATTTGAAGATAGTGAAAGAAATGTGTAGCTGGAATGTTAAATTTGAAATGTAATTGTTCATAGGATGCAAAGATGTTGTCTATATAAAGATCTCTAAGCAAGTTAATCCCAATTTTTTTCCAGATATTAAAAACTGCATATGTTCATGAAGGTTGAAAGAGGTGGTTCTCTTGCAGAGGTGCCACAGACAAAACCCTCTCCATCTTAAAATGCTTTCTACATTGGTTCCATATTCTGAGTGAGTGAAGCACAATTGGGTTATCAGTATATTGCCGATAACTTGCGTTTATTGGGGCACAGAGCAGGGAATATAAAGAAGTACTGCAGGATTTTACTTCTATTGCGGACCAAGCCTGTGTATGTTCTTCTATTTGTGTCCAGGTTTTTATAGCTTGTATGTTTGCTGCCCAGTAATAAAACTGGAAGTTAGGTAGAGCCATGCCACCTTCTGCTTTTTGTCTTTGTAGGGTCGCTCTTTGGATGCCTGGATGTTTTGAGTTCCAAATAAATGAGCTTATTGTTGAATCTAATTGCTTAAAAATGATTTATTGATGTATATTGGAATGTTTTGAAATAAAAAAGGAGCTTAGGAAGAATATTCATCTTAACAATGTTAATTCTTCCAGCTAGAGTAAGATGAAGAGTTGACCATCTATGCAAGTCTTGCTTAATTTTTTCATATTTCAGCTTTTTTTGCACATGTAAAGCAACATATCCAAAAACCAGCTTTTGTTTACAGTGGCATTTTTACAAGCGGCATGCCAATCTACATTACTTCATACTTTTATATTAAGGCTTAATTTCTCAATAGACAATAAGCAGTAGTAGGTCATTTAAAGTCGTCTCCAACTTATTTAACTAAACCAATGAAAAGAACAGACACACCATAGGTGAATATCACAAGTATTTTCTGGAGCAATAAATGAAAATGATGTCTAAGGACAGAATGACTTGCATGATTTACTAGCCCGTTGTCATAATGCCATAAGGATGTGTTTGATGATTCAGTTTATTTCTGTTATGGTTATGGAATGTATTATTTAGTTTGCAATCACAGTTTTGCTTTTCATGGGCTCCACCAATTTGTATTGTATTGTTTCTTGAAGGTTGTTTGACCCATGTCATCTTGATAAAAATCATGGCAGCATGCATAGCTATGCCTCTCAGTTTTGGATAAGTTCAAAGAAAAACTTTCAACTAGTGATTCAATTATAGTTTGGAATTTGGCATTCATAGTAATCGTTAAAACTTTTCTGTTCTGTGTTTTTTTCCTGACTATTATTTTGGATGCTCCTTCAAATGCATCTTCTTCATCTTTGTGGTCTTTGACCAGTCATATTTTCCACCAGGCCACGATATTCAAGATCATTAAACCTACCACTGGTTCAAACGTATAAATCTGTTTGAATGTCACTGGTCTAATTTCTTTGACGTATTTAACTTTAAATGGTGGCAGAAAAAAGAAGCAAAAATGAAAAATGCTGCATTGTGAATGAGTTGGAGATGAGTTATAGGACTCTGACTAGGCTTTTTGCTAAATTGCCAACGATATTCTACTGAGTGAGCATTAACTACATCTTCCAAGTGATAGTAAATCAGAGAATGGGTACTTTGCTTTATGTAGTGTCTTTTGGCCAAAAATTCCCTGGGGTTTATTTTTTCAGCATCTTTGTAGCTGGAATGCTTTCCTCTTCTTTCTCGCCACATACCATAGCATATCTTATCAAACTGAACTTTCAACTATTGGCATTGTTACTAGTCGATACAGTAAAACTGCCAATAGTTAATAATAATTTCATTTGTGCTTAATTCTGTTAGAAAGTCTACCTTTTATATTTATAAGCAGCAGGGTTATCCAGTGCTGTCTAGGAATGAAACATAGCCTATGGTGTTACGCAATGTAAATGGAGAATTTGAGCAGAATTTGGCGGAGACAAGTTCAATGGTGTGGATGTACATGTTGGACAAACACACAAACACATTTTATACTTTATACATTACATAGATAGATTTATTTCAATTATTCAACAAACATATCAATAGATGTAATGGTCTGGGAAAAAGGTAAGTCTACCATTGGTCTCAGAAACTGGTATTGCCCCCTTCAGCAAAAATGACTTCTTGTTCTTGTATTCATTTTGCGTAACAGCTCACCAGTCTCTGACATTGACTATGTGAAATTTTTGACAACTCTGCTATGCAAATCCCACCATAACATTTCAGTGGAATTCATATCAGGGCCTTGACTAGGCTTGTCCATACCCCTTCACATGTTCTTTTTGAGCCATTCCTTGATGGATTTGCTAGTGTGCTTTGGGTCATTATCATTTTGAATGGTCCATTTCTACTTCCACTTTGACTTTGAGGAAGATGGCCTCACTTTCTCCTCAAGTTCACTTTGATATAATGCAGAATTCATAGTTGACTCAATAAGTGAAAGCTGCATAGGCTCTGAGGCAGCATATCAAGCCCAAACCATAATATTTCCACCACCAAACATGTCTACTGTTACTGTGGCCAAAAATATTTGTCTTTGATTCATCTGTCCAGAGCACATCATTGCCTAGATGTTAATGGCAACGTGTAGTCTTGCCTCGATGTTCATTTTGGACAACAAAGGCATTTTCCTGTCATATTTTGCATACAGGTCAAATTTGTGCAATCTATTTCTGATTGTAGATACATGCACTTTGAAAGCAACTTTTGTAAGAGTGACATGCAGAACTTGCAATTAAACTTTTTCGTTTTTGGAGATTTATTTTAGTATCATGCAGACAGGTTTTAGGCTGAATTTGCTGGACCGGCCAGTCCTGGATAATTTAGAAATCTATTTGTCATTTGAAATCTATGCCACTTGTAGATGATTTTCCTGACAGTGGAATGATTTAAATTTTAAATAATATGGCAAACTTTTTTAAGTCTCTTGCCTGAGGGTCTAAGACAGCTCTTTTGATCTTAGCTTGATGACACCACACCCGTCAGTAGCAACGACAACACCAGACCCACTAGATATCTACAGTTTAAATAAGACAGGTTCCACCTGCATACTCGCTAAGGAGACTCTGATCACTGGCATTTAATCTGGAACACCTGTTTCTAATTTAATAGATATGAAGTGTAAATGTGTAAAGATGTACATAGTTTAACCATGTGACATACCTGCTTTTTTGTAAATTTAAATTATAGGATTGAACACACCATGTCAATTTTATGTGTTATTTGTTTAAGTATATCACCTTTATCTGTAGGCACTGTTGGCATGAAGATCTAATGTTCGTTTGTTCAAGTATGTTGAAAACATACACAGTTTACTGTATATGGGTTGTAGTTACCTTTTAATGAGTGTAAATAGTGCTGAGATGGCATTACAGTGCATGAAGAATGTATCCATTGCTGATAATGAGATCATTGTCTGTTTTGATGTTGTGTCATTATATACTATGATCCTAATTCATCTGGCCACAGAGACTTTACTGACAAAACTAAATAATGACTCCACTATAATGGCACAAATGAAGCTGACCACTAAGGACATAATGCATCTAAAATCACTTTGCCAAAATAACCTCCTCCATTTTAATGGAAAATACTGTAGACAGAAGGAAGGTATGCCAATGGGATCTCTGTTATCAGGACTTTTAGCTGAACTGGTTATGCAGTGATATGAAAGCGTGACTCTATCTCAGTTCACACTTAAACTTTGGATGTGCTACATCAATGACGCAAAATAAAAAATAACCAGCTGAATGAATTCTACAGCCAAATCAACTCAGTATTCCCAGCAATCCAATTCACTATGGAAAAAGAAATAAACGGACAAATGAATTTCCTTGACATTTCCATCAAAAGAGGTAACCACGCCGGTTTATGTTTATCACAAGTAATGTTATGCAGACAAAATACTACACTTTTCCAGCAACCACTCTTCATTGCATTAAACAGAGTTGTGTTAGGACTTTGTTCAAAAGGATTAAGACCCTTTATAACACAATGGACACAAAAAAGAATAAAAGACGTTATCTTTTCTTTTTACTAATTAAACAATGTCTGTATAGGAGATGCCCCAGATCTCAGCAAGCACTTCACTCAACTTGGTCCCTCACCACACTTACAACATCCCTCCCTTATCATTCTGGCATGTTAGAAAGTATATCACACGTCCTGTCCAGATCTGGGATCAAGATAACGCACAAACCAGCAAACATGTTACGGACTGTCCTTATCAATGACAAAAGCAAGGAATTGACCACAGAGACAAGAAATGCAGTTTACGGCATTCCATGAAATACATGCCCAGTGGTATACGTGGGACAAACATCTGAAAGACTCACACCACGTATACAGGAAATGGCAATACTGTCAGAAGGAAGGACCCACAGCCTCTGACTTTTGCACATACAAGTTCAACTGGACACAGGTTTAACTGGGACACTGTGAAAGTAAAATCCAGAGCCAACACCAAGAGTGCCAGAGAGCTGGCTGAATCGTGGCTCTTTAATGAAAACACCATTAACAGTCTCTTAGACTTGAACCTGGCATATGCAGGTTTAAAAAGAAGAACATCCAAATAATAAATAAAGACTTTATGACCAACACCTTCTGAACCCCAACTTATTAATCCACTGCCCCCTTACAACCTCCCCCCACCTCAAAATTGCTATATATTGCCTTTAATTCCTGTATGTCTAATTGTTTTCCTCCGATGATGACACCTGGTAGGTTGTTGAAAGCTTAGGAATAAACAACTATTTTAAGATATGTGACTCGTTTTCTTCCTTTGTGGATCTCCAGCTACAAATATGCAAACCATATCACAGACCATCACCTCCATAGATAGAAATGTTTGACAGGCTTTACAGATATAGAAGATACATTAGAATATGTGTATCACAAGGGTGAGGTTAGATTAACTCTGAGGAAGTATACAGAAAATCCTTAAATATAGCATCTCGGTCAAAGGACTAGAATGTTAGGTCTATGTACATGGTGGAAAGTAATTCGATCAGGGTTTGTTTTCTAGGATACTTTTGTCAGAAGGCATTTTTTACAAAGTAATTAATGACCATGGATAATGAAAACTTGAGTATGCCTGTAGAGACAGGGAATACAGTGATAGTCTGTTGAATCAACATAAACTTCTGCACTGAAATCTTATATGGACTAGAATAATTTTTCTCTTTGCTTTTGCTGCATAAAAGATATATTTGCTTCAAAGAGAAGAGGGCAAAATGTGAATTTGTAAAACCCAATTATAGTAGAAGTTGAAGCTTTGTATTCTGTATTTCAGCTTTGCCTTTTAAAGTACTGTGACATAGAGGGTAAGACACAGGATTTCAAACACAAAAAGCATATCCCTTCAATCTTTGCCTATAAATGACTGTGAGACTAAGAACATGTCACGTCACCAGCTGGGACTCTAATGGTTAAAACAACATTTGTAACAATTATTCTATGGTTCAGTATTGAAATGGGTTTTACCATGGAAAGGTATTATATGAAATAAAGATTGTCCATTAGAATGGATTATTCAGACATCTAAGGACTGGGCTTTGGAGTAAGAAAATAAGCCTCACAGAGTATGTCCTGTGATGGATAGGGCACCATCCATGGTTGTTCTCCACCTTTTCCAGCGCAGTTTGGATAGTCACCAGCTCCTTCTGACCCTGAACTGGATAAGCAGGTTTGGAAATGCAATGATAGATGGTACTGCTTGTGGGCATAATTGCAAGCTGCAGCCCATGTCATTATTTTTGTCTGCATTTTTATGGTGCTCTAGCTAAACCTAAATCAGGTTATTTTGCATAATGATGCATCATAATATGCTTATAAATGTAAAAAAAAATAAAAAATAGGGTCTGTAAAGGAGGATGCATCAACACTGGGCCCACTTGCTTTATCTTTTTAGTTTGAGAGCGAGAGGAGACAGACAGAGAGCGAGGAGGAGGAGGAGCAGGGGGAGTGTCTTTGGCCTTTGGAAGAACAGATAAAATATGAAAAGGCAGCTCACAAATGGGCCTGCTCGTCAGATGGGGGCTGGTGTGGCATGACATCACTACCCAGCTGTTCTCATTCAGGCTCTGTGTGTGTGAGAGAGAGAGACAGAAGAGGGAGGAGGCCAGTAGAAATGATCTGCCGAGAGTGATTCTTAGTCACCGGGCCCTGTTTTCTCCCAACAGGAAGAAACAATGAGGACTGCCTGACACCAAAGCCTCACTGCAGTAAGTGTGAGTTCATTTTCATCTTATTCTTTTAAAAAACACCAACAATGGCTTTAGCACACATGGGAAGGGCTTATTTTGATTGCTGTGGTGAAGCTGTCGTTCTGCTGCTGTTTGGCCTAAACGTGTTGAACTGCTCAGCAGTATAGCTTCTAATTGTGTTCCTTAACAACTGTGTGCACACCCCTGCTCAGGATTTTCCTCCATTTACTCAAAAGACACTAACATGCACACGCACAGACACACAAATGTACACACCCACATACAGAAAAGGAAGCCTGTTCTTAATGGATGGTGTGCTAAATGCTTCCTTTTTGAAGGGGAATTCAATTGTCCTCACGTGTGCCTGCCTGCAGCCGTGGATGCTGTCTTTTAGGCGGTCTGGCTGTCTAAGACATTTGCCCACTGCATTTTTCTTCAGGCCTCACATTTCATATTCTGCTGAAAGTAGAACAATATTCAGCAGCAGTTACAACAAAACGTTTCCCTATTGTAGATTCACCAGTTTGATTTCTGCTATGATGCTGCTGCCAGTGCTTATGTTTTTGGATGTTAACTGTGCAGATATTTGGTTATATTGGCCCATTGTCAGTGTTCGGAATACAAAAACCGCATCCGTTAGAGGGCAGGTGGAAGCTTGGCTGGGCGGCACGTCAGCCAAATGAATGCATTACAAGAGGGTTAAACAATCTGAGGCATGGCAAATGATATGCTTCACATATACACATGTATTGACAGCAGTGTGAACAAACTGGGAAATGAAATCAGAAACGCGAAAGCGAGAGCATGCAGAAATTAGTAGGGTATTGACTCTCTCTGGTGTTACTTTCTTAGTAACAGATTCCAGAATACAAACAATTTGTAAAGCGGTTTGTGATCCATTAACTGATGCCATGTTATTGCTATCGTTAGCCCTGATATGGGATGGAATGAATGAATTATTGATGATTATCACCGTTGTTTTCTTCAGGTCTATAAATGAGAAAAATAGTCTTATCTCTTTCAGTAGTTTTCTTCATTTGGCATTATTCTATTCATTTTTTAAATTCAGTAGCAAAAAGGTAATTTCAAATGTCTGAGCTAAGCAGAATTCCTGAATTTTAATTACAAGAATACACACAATGACCTCAATGCACATTTACTCAGTCAGGGTGGTTAAATTGCTCCCTTAGGGCTGCTGATTTTTTGGCCACTGACTGATATTTCATCCAAATTGCATTTGTTCCTGATACAGAGTACACAATTTATCTCTCTGGATTACTCTGCAATATGCAAGCTGGTACAAGTGTTAATGCTCCAGAAGTCTGATTGTGAATGCCGGACAGATCAATGTCTTTGTGGATGTTTGCATGTTCTCCTCATGTCAAGGTAGTTGTTTTTTTTTTTCCAAGTACTTCAGTTTTTCTCCCACATACTCCTTTGTTAAGTTAATCTGAATTTCAATAGACCCTCCATGGGCAAACATGGGTGTTTACATGAGTATGCCCTGTGATGGACTAGCATCATGCTCGTCAATAAATGTCTGAATAATGGCATGTAAATGAATGGGTAAGAGCCATTTGCCACAAGATATTTGTATTGCATTTTTATATTATAAACTGAAATGTTATATGTATTTAAGGAAATATAGGCAATGAGTATAAAATTAGGAGTAAGGAGAAGAATGTAAATTTATATGTTAACATTGTATAGTAATATCAAGTGTTCTTGACTAAACTGTCTTTCCTTAGATTAGATGTGTGTAGCCATGGGAGTTTACTTTGTAAAGAATGGTTTTGCTGAAATTTATTTTACTGTAAAAGCATGACACTGAACAACATGACCATCAGATTCAACATATTTGTCATGTTTGCCATGATAATTCAGTTGCATTGGGTTAGATTAATCAATTAACTTAAGCTTGTCATTTTTTTCAAGTTACTATAATAAATTTCTTCAGGAAATTAATAAGCAAGATACAGTATGTGCGGTTTGATTTGTCCTACTTGAGGTGGCCAGGGAGCTCACCTCTATAGAGTGTGTCCTTGTGATTGATGGAAACCATGCCCATTAACTGGCCTTACATGAGGCTATGTGGTTGTGTATATGAGTGTACCCTGTGGTGGACTGGAACTGTGGCCATTAGTTTGGTTCTCAATTGGACCTATATGAGTGAGAAATGTCATGCAAATGAGTTTGCCCTGTGATGGAAGGGAGCCATGACCAGTACTTTGACTATCTACTGGCCCTATTTTATTCTGTGTGGATGAGTATATACTGTAAATGTGCTCTGCAGTGAACTGGCTCTGTGTCCACTAATTTTCTCTCAGTTAACAATACTAATACTAGTACTACTACTACTAATAATAATAATATAAAAATTATAATATATTTTATAGAGCACCTGTAGAAAAAAGAATGCATCACATAATGCTTTATAGTCTATAAAACAATTATATAGCACAGTAAGTAAAATTAAAAATAACAAACATGGAACATTAAACAACTATATAGCCTATATTCAGTTACATTTTTTCGGCAGTGCCCGTCACTGAATACAGACTCAGAACACTTACCCCAGTTTCAGCTATAATGCAAAACAGAATTAGTGAAACCACAAACAGCACACAAAGTACATTAATGGAGCAAATTTCAGTCAGATGAACATCAAAATCATGACAATATTAAGTCCCTTAATATCGTAATTGAAATATGGCTGTTTGGCAACAGAGGACAGGAAAAAAAAAACTCCAGGCAATGTCATTACTTGTGAAAATCTGTGCTTCAAACAAAATCACAGTTCTTATAACACAGACTAGCAGGGCACCAACCTGTCCTGGTCATTCTACACTGTAAGTATGTCTGGGATGGCCAGATATGAATATTTCATCCTTGTATCCTTGAATTCCAAGGCTCCTAATATCTCTAGTGTCACATCAGGATGCTGAGAAGAGAAAAAGAATAGGAAAGTGTCAGTTACAATTAATAATGATTGCTAAGATTTTATTTTTGCGCAAATGAGTAGCTACAGTATTCACAATAAGCACAGCTACAGTGTCTATAGAAAGTATTCACCCCTTGGCAGTTTTCACCTTTTGTTGTTAAACAACATTGAGTCACAATAGATTGAATTTGCTTTTTTGATACTGTGCAACAAAAAACGTTAAAGTCAAAGTGAAAACAGATCTGTACAAAGTGGTGTAAATGAATTACAAATATGAAACACAGAATAATTGATTGCATAAGTATTCACTTTTAGGACACCTAAATTATCACTGGTACAGCTGATTGGTTTTAGGAGTTACATAATTAGTTAAATGTCTGTAGTCAGGGGGTTTCAAATTATTGTAATATAAATGCACTGGTATCTGAAAGGTCCAACTTGTGGTGAGTCAGACTAAACACCACGTTTAGCGTAATCCAAACACAACACATTATTAAAAACGCATCATTCTCCATCATGGAGTATGGTGATGGCAGCATTGTGTTGTGGGGGTGCTTCTCTGCAGCAGGCTCTGAAAGACTTGTGAGGGTGAAGAGTAAAATGAATGCAGAAAATATACAATAATGCTGGAGGAAAACCTGATACTGTCTACAAGAAACATCCTAGAGCAGTCGAGTGAGAGTCCAGGTTTCAACCTAAATGAGAATTTGTAGCTGGACTTGAAAAAGGACTGGACTTGTAATTAATTTAGATGGCTTTGAGGATAATCCTTTTCCACCTTTCTGTTGATTAGTGTCAAAAAAGCCATCTTAAATCAACTGTGATTCAATCTTGTATAAATATAAAGTTTGCAAACATCCAAGGGTTGAATATATTTTATAGGTTCTGTAATCAGCAGATCTAGTCAGGTTATGTTAAACTAAAATAGAGTCTGCAGTCTGTATTTTAAAAGATGACTGAAGGGGCATCTTTTATAGAAGCAGGCAGGTCATTCCACAGTTTTGTGGAACTGTAACTAAAAACTCAGTTTTCTACTGTTGACTTGTTAATCCTTATAATCTTTAGTAGACTGTCAATCTTGAGATCTTAACGCACTCTCTGCTTTGTATGTATTCATGAGCTCAGATACGGTAAGTGCAGCCTAGGTCATTTAAAGCTTTATATGTAAAAGGAAAGGTTTTGACCATAATTATAAACGTTGGCTGGAAGCCAGTTTAACGGCATAAGAATGGGAGTTAAGTGGTCATACTTTATAGTTCTAGTAATGATTCTGGCAGCAGCATTTTGAATTACCTCAAAGCTACAAATAGATTAATCTGAACGGTCTGTGAATAACATATTGCAGTAGTCAATTTTAATAGAAATAAATGTATGAATTACAATTGTTTGTGGAAAACTGCACACAGAATTAACATAGGGAATTCATTTATACTGTAGATGACACAGATAATAGTGCAATCCATACAGCATCAACTGGGGACCATTGCTTTCCAGCTGCCTGTATAGACATGCCAAAAGAACACCATACCTGTGCATCTCCATGCCACAATGCACAATGGCTTATTTCACTTTCACTAACCATGTACAGTATATACACAAACACACATATTTATATATGCAGATATGTAAATTGATAGTGTGATAAGACAGCCCCTGGGCACAGACAGACAGATGCTGAATGTTCAAAACACACACACTGTTTACTTACAAAAGTGTCCTGCACACACAACACAGTGCTCCAATCTGCCCAAACTCAGTCCCTTCTTTCCGTCACTCTCTGTATTCTTTCTGCCTTTACTCCTCTCCTCCCAAGCTTCGTCTTCCTTCTCCCAACTTCGGCTCCTGAGTGGAGAAATGCTGCCTCTTTTATAAGCACCCGGATGTCTTCCAGGTGTTCCTTGACGATCTCCCAGTGGCACTTCCTGGTGTGGCGGAAGTGCCGCTTGAGCACCCAGAACCACTGCGGGTGTCCCTGGAATTCCTTCCATCAGCACTTCCGAATGTGGCGGAAGTGCTGACGTCCAGGGCTCCACAATCCTGCAGGGGCCCCCCCTGTGGTGACCACGACCCCCCAATAGGGTTGAGCTTCTACACTCCATTCCCGTGGCCCCCATATTTACCAAAGTGGTAGCCCTCTCGTGGCCCAAGGGAGGTATAGTCCATCTCTGGGTCCTTCTAGGCATCCCGACTGGGTATGGCCCCTAGCCGTCCACCACAATAGGCAGACAGATTGATAGATATGAATTTTTCCCCTAATACTAAAAATAATCCTAAAATTACAACCCATCTTTGGAATAATAAAATGTTTCCAATATAAATTGTCTCATCAAAGGGCATGCCAAGTCAATATATTTCATTTGAATAATTTGAAAATTATTAAATAACTAGCAAAATACCTGTGCTTCGCAGGGGCGAAGTACTGCCTTTAAATTTTTTTGCCTAAAATATGCCAATAATTATTTAAGGATCTCTTTGTATACCACATTGTGAGTTCGGCCCTCCGGTTGTAATATGACCAAGCTGTATGCTGAGCTTACTCTTGAGCATGCAACGTACAGTTGGCCATGTGAACAGTAATCTTGTTTCAAATCTCACAGCTTGGATTGCTGCTGTCATAATCGGTCTGAGTTTCATAGTTTGCTTCAATTACGACAGTATTTGTAGGACTTGTGTTGAAGAGACATTCGGCAACTGTCAAGTGTTGTAAGCATACAACCGGTTTCATCGATAACTTCACATCCAGCTTTTGAGAGTTTAAACATCCATAAACATCAAAGTGTCCACTACTGAAATCGTCACCTGTGAATCTAAGATGTTTAAGAGGCATTGGCGGTTGTCGAAAGGTGTAAAATATTTGGCCATTTTGGTACACTTGAAAGCGACAACCAAACAATTCAGCGGCAGCCATCAACTCACATGCAGAACCATAGGTGAAGGGCTTAAGCATTTCACTCTTCTAGTGCTCCTGTGTAGTATAATTATCTCTTGTACCGTCATCAGTCCACACCTTGAACCTGTCCCAGTCATTCAATACATAAGACACAATGTTCCTCCGGATATCAAGAGTGAGCCTGATATGGCCGTGCAATATGTAACAAAGAGAATGGAAAAGGTAGGTGCCATCTCCGGGCATGGAAACCACTCGGTAAGTGACAGTTCTTTGATCGATGGTGATCACCTCGATAGACATATTAATGGGGGGTACGGTTGGAATGATAAAGGAAATGGGTACCTGAACAATATAAAGTAAGTCTAAAATACCTACACAATAACTATAATCGTAATAAACGAACAATAAAACAGCGGAGAAGCCGTGGATTAAATAAAAAGGCTGTAGTTATCAGCAGGGAGACGTGAATCCCGTGGAGAAGCAAGGAAGGGAATGTAGAGACCAGAGCGACGGATGGCCTTATATAGGCAGGCAGCCAACAACGTGGGAGGCGTTGGGATGGAGGACCCAACGCCGCCTCACACGGTGACCGAGCTGCAGGCTATGGACATATATATGTACGCAAGTAGGATTCAGTTAGCGTTGGGAACCCGCGTACCAAATTTCTTGAAGATGGGCCCATAAGTAACAAAGACCGTTGAAAAGTTAAATATGGCGGCCGACAGTGGCATCATACCAACGAAATAAGTACGTACATTGGTTTCGGTTAGCGCAGGGAAGCTGCCTACCAAATTTCGTGAAGATGGGGCCATAAATAAAAAAGTTCAACGTGGCAGATGTTGTCGACCGTTCTGACCGTTACTCGTAGAATTTCCAAATGAAACCTGCTTAACTTTTGTAAGTAAGCTGTAAGGATTGAGCCTGCCAAATTTCAGCCTTCTACCTACACGGGAAGTTGGAGAATTAGCGACGTTGGAAAGTTCAATATGGTGGCTGACAGTGGCGTCATACCACTGAAATAAGTACGTACATTGGTTCTGGTTAGCGCAGGGAAGCCACCTACCAAATTTCGTGAAGATGGGGCCATAAATAAGAAAGTTCAACATGGCAGACGTTGTTGATCGTTATGACCGTTATGCTTAGAATTTCGAAATGAAACCTGCTTAACTTTTGTAAGTAAGCTGTAAGGAATGAGCCTGCCAAATTTCAGCCTTCTACCTACACGGGAAGTTGTAGAATTAGTGACTTTGGAAAGTTCAATATGGCGGCTGACAGTGGCATCATACCACCGAAATAAGTATGTACATCGGTTTCGGTTAGCGCAGGGAAGCCGCCTACCAAATTTCGTGAAGATGGGGCCATAAATAAGAAAGTTCAACATGGCGGATATTGTCGACCATTATCGACCGTTATGACCGTTACGTGTAGACTTTCAAAATGAAATCTGCTTAACTTTTGTAAGTAAGCTGTAAGGAATAAGCCTGCCAAATTTCAGCCTTCTGCCTACATGGGAAGTTGGAGAATTAGTGATGAGTGAGTGAGTGAGTGAGTGAGTGAGTGAGTGAGTGAGTGAGTGAGTCAGTCAGTCAGTCAGTCAGTCAGTCAGTCAGTCAGTCAGTGAGGGATTTGCCTTTTATTAGTATAGATTGAAAGACAAATAGCTTGGTTTGCTTAGATGTGCTTAGCCTACTGTGCACTATATAGGTCTAAGCCAGTTTATGAAACAATTAAAAAATAAACAACCTCTCCCAAAACCAAGAGGCCAAGAGATTGCCTTTGTTACTGTGTCCTGCACAGTGGTTACACAGAATGTATAATTCTATTTTGGCATCACTAGGTGAAATAGATGGGTAATGATAGACCCAAATGTTCTGTGTAGTCAAAGATTTTCCATTCACCCATTTTTGAATGACTTGTTTCAGTTTTATGGTCACAGGCTCTAAACAGTACCCCATCTGTATTAAGCACAAAACAAGAAATAACTTTCAAATGAAATGCCTCTTCATCATGGTACATAGTAACACAGATAGGACTAATTAAGTGTTGCTAAATTAAGTGTTACATTACATTTATGTATTTGGCTAAAACCTTTATCCAAGGTTACAAACAGCATCCTTCTATATAAAAGCGGACGGGTGTCCTTCCGTCCCGTGAGTGCTACGCAGGCGCGGAGTTTCACACACGCCCCGTCCATTTTGCAATGCACGATGGGATTTGTAGTTTTGTTTTTCCAGGTAAAAGATGATTTTCTACTCCAGACTGTGCGATATTGTTGTGATGGGAGATTTTACATATAACTTGCTAAATGTTTTGTATGTCTTTATTTATAATTTAGGCAAACCAAGTGGTGAGAGGTATTCGTGTTTGCACAACCCCCAACCCCCCCTTTTTACGACTGTGTCTTTGTAATTTTATGACAGGATTTGGGGGAATGTGTCTTAAACCAGTTTGATCCCCCACACAAAGCCAGGTTAGCTTAACATATGGTCTTGGGGGGGTTGCAGGTGTTAAATGTACTATTTCTCCCATTGGTTTGAGATATGGCTGTTTGGAATTGGCTTGTCTCAGAGGCCTTTAAGTACCATGATGTCTTATTGGTTCTAGGAATTGGAGATAACATCTATAAATGTACTTGCTCAACCACATTCTCTCTCTCTGACCCACATATGATGAAGAACCATCTCTCTGTCTAACCAACATATGATGAAGAAGCATCTCTCTTGCTAACCTGTGATGATGAAGACAACACAATGAAGAGCACAGCTCAGCAGCCATATTGAACAGACATGTGGCTGTAAGCTGAGCACCAACGATGCCTTAACTAGAGACATTTTAAGTAACTACAAGTCTGTGTGCCACCTGAATTACACATCACCATTTGATCAGGTTGTATGGTTGCCAATATTCAA
Source organism: Polypterus senegalus (assembly GCF_016835505.1). NCBI lineage: Eukaryota > Metazoa > Chordata > Cladistia > Polypteriformes > Polypteridae > Polypterus > Polypterus senegalus. The sequence continues at coordinate 78,768,903 of NC_053155.1, forward strand.
ATGTACTTTGCATTTTGTTATTATTTATGAATATTATCAGTAATACATTACTTTATGTGTAACTTAACTCCTGCTTGTCTTTTTACTACATCTATTTGCCTGAGGTTAGACAGTAGAGCAATATATATTACTCTACCAAGATTGTTTTATCTTGGTAGAGTAATATATGTATTGCTCTACTTTCCCCTATTGTATTATTAATATGTAGCCTTAGAATGCCTAATCTCACAGACTTACCACTCTATATAACTAATCCCCACCTTCCCTTCTATATCTATAACCTCAGGCAATTAGATGTAGTAAAAAGACAAGCAGGAGTTAAGTTACACATAAAATAATGTATTACTGATAATATTCATAAATAATAACAAAATGCAAAGTACATTTGAATATTGGCAACCATACAACCTGATAAAATGGTGATGTGTAATTCAGATGGCACACAGACTTGCAGTTACTTAAAATGTCTCTAGTTAAGGCATCGTTGGTGCTCAGCTTTCAGCCACATGTCTGTTCAATATGACTGCTGAGCTGTGCTCTTCATTGTGTTGTCTTCATCATCACAGGTTAGCAAGAGAGATGCTTCTATCATCATATGTTGGTTAGAGAGAGAGATGCTTCTTCATCATATGTGGGTCAGAGAGAGAGAATGTGGTTGAGCAAGCAAATTTATAGGTTTTCTGTCGAACTCCCTACAGCGAATAGGATATCATGGTACTTGAAGGCCTCTGAGACTAGCCAATTCCAAACAGCCATACCTCAGACCAATGGGTGAAATAGAACATCTTATCTCCTGCCCCCCCAAGACCATATATTACACTAACCTGGCTTTGTGTGGGGGATGGGAGAAAAGACTTTAGCAAAGAAACACTCATCAAACTGGTTTAAGACACATCCCCCAAATCCTGTCGTAAAATTACAAAGAAAAGTCGTAAACATGGGGGGGATAAACAAGAATGCCTCTCACCAAGGTACCACTAAATTACATTGGTTTGCCTAAATTATAAATAAAGACATACAAAACATTTATCAAGTTATATGCAAAATCTCCCATCACAACAGATATCTTCTTCTTCTTTCTTACCATATAAAAGCGGTCGGGATTGTCCTTCCGTCCCGTGAGTGGAAAGCGTAGCGGTATTCCGCTTATCACAGACTTACTACTTGCAGCTTGCGGTACGAGGCGACATGATCTGAGCAGAGTTCTGGTGCTCCCATTGTTCCCTTGCTTTTGTGCGCGATGCGCTAGAAAAATAGACAAAATTATGTCTCTGGAAATAATTAATGTTGATGGAGTACAAATGCCTCACCACGTAGTAAATATCAGGGGGGTTCAAAAGGGCGACCTCAATATAGAAAGAACATAGAAGTTTATAGAAGTTTACATTTCATCACAAAAATAACAGAAACTACGAGTATTAAAGTAATACCGCTCAAATGCAATATAACCAAATTAATGAGTTTGTATAAAATATCAAATTGATCTACATATTGAATTGTCTTAAGAACTGGTCAACTTCAAAGTCGGTCGCCTTAAAAGGCGGGTCAGCCTAGTTTAAAATATAATTGGTTACATTTCTTTTTGTTTTCCATTTGGAGCACTGGCAGTTCAAGTGACTTGCTGAGGGTCACACAACATCAGTCGCAGGATTTCAACCCACAACCTCAGGATCTGAAGTCCAAAGCCTTAACCACTACACCACCCTGTATGATCATGGGATGTAGGTGGAAATTAGTAAACTCAGAAAACAATCCATGAAGACATAAGGAGAACATGTGAACTGTACATGGAGTGTATTGATTCATGAGTTCATTGTGCTTATCACCATCCCTTTTTTGTCAATAATAAATATAAGTTATTTTAAGATACCTGTAAAAATATAGCGAGACCTCTTCTAAAAGGCCTAATTCTGAAATATCTACAACAACAACAACGAAATTTATTTATATAGCACATTTTCATACAAAAAGTAGCTCAAAGTGCTTTACATAATGAAGAATAGAAAAATAAAAGACAGTAAGAAAATAAAATAAGTCAACATTAATTAACATAGAATAAGGTCTAATGGCCAGGGTGGACAGAAAAAACAAAAAAAAAACTCCAGACGGCTGGAGAAAAAATAAAATCTGTAGGGATTCCAGACCATGAGACCGCCCAGTCCCCTCTGGGCATTCTACCTAACATAAGTGAAACAGTCCCCTTTGGATTTAGGGTTCTCACGGAAGGACTTGATGATGATGGTCACGTAGACTTCTGGCTTTTAATCCATCCATCATTGTTGGAGCATCATGATGCTTTGAGTAGGTGGTGGTGGCGCAGGCCACCACCACAAAGAAACCAGAAAAAGAAACAGAAGAGAGACTAGGGGTCAGTACGGATTTTAGAGCCACCATTAATAGTTATTATGATGAATTGAACATACAGAGTATCAGGATTAAGTTAAATTGAAGTTATAAAAAGGCCGTGTTAAAGTAATGTGTTTTCAGCAGTGTTTTAAAGTGCTCTACTGTATCAGCCTGGCGAATTCCTATTGGCAGGCTATTCCAGATTTTAGGTGCATAACAGCAGAAGGCCGCCTCACCACTTCTTTTAAGTTTTGTTCTTGGAATTCTAAGGAGACACTCATTTGAGGATCTGAGGTTACGATTTGGAATATAAGGTGTCAGACATTCTGATATATAAGATGGGGCGAGATTATTTAAGGCTTTATAAACCATAAGCAGAATTTTAAAGTCAATCCTGAATGACATAGGTAACCACTGTAGTGACATGAAAACTGGAGAAATGTGTTCAGATTTTTTTTTTAGTTAGGATTCTAGCAGCTGCATTCTGCACTAGTTGCAATCGATTTATGTCTTTTTTGGGTAGTCCTAAGAGGAGTGCGTTACAGTAATCTAGTCGACTGAAAACAAACGTGTGAACTAATTTCTCAGCATCTTTCAGTGATATAAGAGGTCTAACTTTACTTATGTTTCTTAAGTGAAAAAATGCTGTCCTAGTGATCTGATTAATATGCGATTTAAAATTCAGATTACAGTCAACAATTACCCCTAAGCTTTTTACCTCCGTCTTGACTTTTAATCCTAATGTACCCAGTTTATTTCTAATAGCCTCATTGTATCCATTATTGCCATGCATACTTGCATTGTGTTTGTAAAACCCCATAATAAGAACTGGAATGTGTTGAATGATATTTGCAAGTGTTGCTGGTCTTTGTAACAGAAGGGTTACAGTATGTGAAACTCTTTTAATAACATTTTAGTATGTTTGTTCTTCACCTAGCCTTCATCAAGTTCTCACAGTAAATAAGTGTAAAATTATGTGACTTAACTGGTGAGTGAGTCTGAATATGTGCATGAGAGAGATCTGTGATATAACCATCCATGGTTAATTCCTGCCTTTTGTTTGATGTTGCCTGTCTGGCTCTATCATACTATGATTCTGTACTGGAATAATCAGTAAATATGTTGAATTAATTTTACTTTATATATTCTTGGTTTGGCATAATACAAAACCTACATATCTATAAAAGTTTATGTCTATGTAATACTAAGGTGACCTAAGCTGCACCCTGTAGTCCAGATGTTGATGCATGCCTGCATTATACAGCAACATCCCATGTTGTCAATATTTTATACTAACTTTTCTGATCTCTTCTGCAGAGATCTGGCTGGAGAAAAAAATGAGTTCACTAGTGACTCTTTTACAATGTGTAACTATTTCTATTTTGTTTCAGAGCAAGTATAAACAGAATGGGTTGCTTTTACACTGATAACTAGTGTCATATTGAGTGTAATTTGTCACTTTCAGATTCACTGGAAGTGAGGATGGAGTTTCTTTTCAGGGATTGTTTACTAGCTTATTTGGCTAAAACATGGCTATTTTCAAAATATGTATTGAATTACTGATTATTTGTTCATGTTAGACGCATACAGAATAACAGTGCAACACCCGTAAATTCCAAAAAGAAATCAGCTCTGATGTTCACACATTAAATAGCAGAAGAAAGCTCCATGTCACTTTTAGAACTATAGCTAGTGCTACTGTGCCCTACATCCTTAATTATTTTCTAGACTTGCTTTGTTTTATTTGGTTTATGTTTTAATTACCAGTAGGTTTTGTTAAACTGGACTGAAATCAGAAGCAAATTAAAATAAAAACAGTTTGGCAAGTTGACTATGTCTGCTAAATGTAAAATATCACCTACTTTTATTTTACAGGTAGGGATCAAGCTGTTTTCAATAGCTCAGCTTTAAATAATTGCTTTGGAAACTACAAACACTTGAGAGTAAACTGCAGATAAGCTGTACATGATAGATTGTATGGCATCACACAACTAAAATGTTTATGTTCCTGTTTACCAAGCACTGCTGTCTAATTCAGTTTATTTTTGTATAGCAATCTTCACCGAGTGCAGGATCAGAGCTCTGTAACAGTTTCACAAGTAGAATGCAAAGACAAACTTTACGATTTACTCATTACACAATGAATACACATACAAATGCAGATGTGCTTAAACAAACAACAAATTGATTAATATAAATGGAGCCCAGTGCTCTGTGTCCATTAATTAATTGAGAACTTCAGCCAGTTGACAACGGAGAAAGGGAAAACAAAACAATTCTTAAGCAGCCCTCTGGTGAGTCCACAGTCAGTTAGGTGCATGTATTGTCCTGTAGTCAGATTTATAAAACTTGTGTCTACACAAAAAGACACCCAAAATTTGTTTATGTGACTTTCCCCACAATAGTCAGGATGTTTAAAAGAAAATTTGATGGGAGAACTGCAACTTCTGACCCATGTGTCCACAACATTTTGGAAAAAGGGAGAAATGATAAATAGATAGATAGATAGATAGATAGATAGATAGATAGATAGATAGACAGATAGATAGATAGATAGATAGATAGATAGATAGATAGACAGATAGATAGATAGATAGATAGATAGATAGATAGATATTTTATTAATCCCAAGTGGAAATTCACATACTGCAGCAGCAGCATACTAATAAAGAACAATATTAAATTAAAGAGTGATAAAAATGCAGGTACAACAGACTATAACTTTGTATAATGTTAACGTTTACCCCCCTGGGTGGAATTGAAGAGTCGCATAGTGTTGGGGAGGAACGATCGTCAGTCTGTCAGTGGAGCAGGACAGTGATGGCAGTCTGTCGCTGAAGCTGCTCCTCTGTCTGGAGATGATCTTGTTCAGTGGATGCAGTGGATTCTCCATAATTGACAGGTGCCTGCTCAGCACCCGTCGCTCTGCCACGGATGTCAAACTGTCCAGCTCCGTGCCTACAATAGAGCCTGCCTTCCTCACCAGTTTGTCCATTCGTGAGGTGTCCCTCTTCTTTATGCTGCCCCCCCAGCACACCACTGCATAGAAGAGGGCGCTCACCACAACCATCTGCAGCATCTTATTGCAGATGTTGAAGGACGCCAGCCTTCTAAGGAAGTATAGTCGGCTCTGTCCTTTCTTACACAGAGCATCAGTATTGGCAGTCCAGTCCAATTTATCATCCAGCTGCACTCCCAGGTATTTATAGGTCTGCACCCTCTGCACACAGTCTCTTCTGATGATCACGGGGTCCTTGCGGGGCCTGGGCCTCCTAAAATCCACCACCAGTTCCTTGGTTTTGCTGGTGTTCAGTTGTAGGTGGTTTGAATCGCACCATTTAACAAAGTCCTTGATTAGGTTCCTATACTCCTCCTACTGCCCACTCCTGATGCAGCCTACGATAGCAATGTCATCAGCGATGACCCCCTTGATAAAATAGGGAAATGCAACCAAACCAGCTAAATGATGATTCTTGCATATATACTGTAATATTTCATATCACTGAGCTGTTATTATAATGTGTGTCATTGTAACAAACATAGTAAACCTCAAAAGTGATGAATATACTTTATACACTCTGTTGTAGTTGCCTTTCTAGAGGGCCAATGCTGAGTATTTGTACTGAAGGACAAACAATTTTCTGTTTCCAGCACTTAACAGGTGTTAATACCATTTTTACTTTAATCATGTTGGTTTCCATATTTATACCAAGAAAGTCTGCTTTTTTATACATCCTTCATTGATTGATTGATTGATTGATTGATTCATTCATTCATTCAAGTGTTAGGGTGGAAACCAGTATGATGTGGGTTTCATTATTGGTGTTCCTCTTAGAGTGGATGTTATAACATCTCCTCCTGCTGATTGAGGGCCCTGTCCACAATATCATAAGGATATCCTCCATCAATGAAGAAATTCATCATTCTGAGTTCTTTACTACAGAAGTCCACCATATCACCACAGAGGTAGTGTAATCTAAGGAACTGAGGCAGAGAGTTTTTATTAAGCCAGGGAAGGAATGAGCTATAGTAAATGAAGCCGTATGAGTCAGTTGGCTTGTATTAAACAGAGGTTTTGTGTCCTGGAAAGACTGTTATTTAAAAATGTCAGAGTTGTGGTGGAAATATTGACTCTAAACCTGAGAGATGGAGAGAAACTAATTAATGAATTCCTGTAGCAGGCTTCTGGAACAACATGCAGCACCATCACTGTTGTTGATATATCTTTTGATCATGTCTGGTACAAAGACTAGGCTGCAGCTGACGAAGATGCAGACATAGCTAGGCCTCACTGACCTGGTGAAAAAAAATGTTACCAAAAGAGAAATCTCTGAGGGTAAGAACCAATGCTACCAGTCTGATGAGGGTGTTGATGGGAGGATCCTGGTCTGGACATCCTATGAATGCCTATGTGATAACAATTAGATCTTCATTGTGAGGAATGACTGTGTTTAGAAAGGTGATGTCCATGGTACAAAATATATATATATATTGTATACTGTACCATACTATACTGTACAGTATTTAAATTGATTTCAGGATTCTTGGCCACTAAAATTGAAAAAAAAGTTAGTAAAAACAAGCTTGCTGAACTAAATGTCAACATTCTCCAGTGATTCCCTTTGCAATGACAAAAGTGGAAAGGTGGCAATATTGGTAGTAATTGTCTTTTTTAAGTACAAAGGAAAGATATAAACACACTAAGGTGAAAATGAAAGAAATGCAAGAACCTTTTTTGTGGGGAATATGAAGGTCTTGCAGACCAAGAGATGGAGCTGACCTTTTGTATATGCTCAATCGGCCTGCTCATCCGTGATTATCCTACTGCAGTGCAGTTAGGTTTTTATGGATGGCTGGAGAGACCTATTTTAACCTGAACAGATTGTGCCTCTACATATTTCGGCCTTCAGGTTGTATTCTTTTTGAGCCCACTTAATCTAATTTCAGACCTTCAGCATCAGGACACAAGGTAAGAAAAAATTCTGGATGGGGCATGGTATGGCACGTCAATACACACAACCTCATTGATTCACTGTTAGGCCAATTAAACTTCACAGCCTTGGGAAAGCAAACATGGACATGGAGAAACACACAAGCTCTATTCAGACAGTGAACTGGTGGAGAAGGCAGCAATAGTGAACTTCTAAGGTGCTATTTAAACATGAATACAATGGTACTGAGTTTGTGCAGTTAGATAGATAAATAGATAGATAGACAGAATCAAAAACATATAGAGCATATTTTAATATTAAATGCTAACTATGAAATATTACCAAGACTTCCAAATAAAAAGGGGAAATTTTCCATCCATCCATCCATTATCTAACCCGCGATATCCTAACTACAGGGTCATGGGGGTCTGCTGGAGCCAATCCCAGCCAACACTAGCAAGGCAGGAAACAAACCCCGGGTAGGGCGCCAGCCCACCGCAGGGCGCGCACACACCAAGCACACACTAGGGACAATTTAGAATCGCCGATGCACCTAACTGGGATGTCTTTGGACTGTGGGAGGAAACCGGAGAACCCAGAGGAAACCAACGCAGACACAGGGATGGGGAATTATACCTTAGCAAATATTTCTGATATTAATCACAAATAACAAGTAAAAGGAAATAAAATTAGAACCAAATATTGATGCAATCACTAAATTTGTTTACATACAGATTGCTTGCTTAATTAATATTTTTCTAGCACAGACAAATTCCACAAATTTAATCCACAGCTAAATGGACTTGCATCTGTCAGTAATGTATTTTGCCTCTCGATTTAAAACATAAAATTGAGTGAAGCCACTCAGGTCTCTGCGGACTGTTAAAATGCAGTTCATATGTTGTCTGCTACATTTATTCACATCATTTTTCCTTTTCCATGGAGACAAACCTTTTCCAAGAATCAGAGATTTTTATTACATATTGAATGCTGTGTTACCTTATTATTAGATTTTTTTATGCCCACTCTTGGTTTGGCAGCACTTAGTTAAACTAACAACTGAGGCTGCAGTGCATCCCATGCAACGGTTGAGGTTTCTAAATCATTCATTTTCAGCAGTTGCTTGAATAGGAAAAAAAAAACATAACATATGAAAGAGTAGTCTAGTCAAAAGGTTTTGGGTTTGAGGTCTCCTTTAATTCAAGATGGAATGTCTTGCCTGTGCTGTTAGACAGAAGTGAACTACTTCATAACTAAAATATTCAGCTGAATATTGAAACTTGACAGATATATTTAGCTGTAGCTACTAAACAAGCTGACACAATGTTTTAATAGATTTCTTCTTGCTCCCTGTTTAATCAATTGGCTGGTAGTGGTCTTTTAATCCCAATCTCAGGATACTTTCCAGATTGTAGCAAGAAGCTCTTTCTGGCTCAGGGACAATTCCAGAATCCCAAGGCTACCATGCTACAGTACACTCCAGTGGCCTTGGAACAGCTACAGTCCTGTGTCCTGTAATTCAGAGGGGCATCAAAATCATAATACTGTACTTTTCAGACTGGCTAAACTCTTTTTTGTCAGAAGCAGTTGCCAAAGATCTCCCAGACATAAACTGTACTCAAGGAGTTTACTGCTGTTATTAATTAAGACAGTGTCAAAATCAAAAAGAAAAACAGAAGCCAAAGTAAAATGTCTGCCAATTTTAAAATCCCTAAAGTAATTTTCACAATAAAGCACTTTATTTTTTTAATAAAGTTGAGGTGTCATATCAAACATGGACTCTTGAGGGCCACATTGGGTGCAGGTTTTTGTTCCTTTCTTAATGAATGACAATGACTTAATTTTAATTGATTTTTATTTTAGGATTTAGAATCAGCTGCTAAAAATAGTTAGAGTTACCGTATATACTTGTGTATAAGTCGGGTCTTGAAACCCAAAAAATCGATCATAAAATCAGACCCCGACTTATACACCTGTTCAAAAATGTGACACTTAATTTTTTTTTTACATCTTCTTGCTTCCTCCAATCTCGCACCAGTTTCTCAGATACATCAAATTTTGTTGCACCAGCGCAGTTACCAATTTCTTTTGCCACTTCAACGACTTTAAATTTAAAACCAGGTTCATGTTTTCTTCTGATCAAACGCTCCATCACAGATAAGGGATGCTCTTACGATAAAGGCGCATGAGGGTGTGAGATCCAAAAAAACACAAAACAGTGCAAACGTCGCTTTGGAATAGTTCGGTAGTTAGACCAGCTATGTTATATGGGTTGGAGACGGTGGCACTGATCAGAAAGCAGGAGACAGAGCTGGAGGTGGCAGAGTTAAAGATGCTAAGATTTGCACTGGGTTTGACGAGGATGGATAGGATTAGAAATGAGTACATTAGAGGGTCAGCACAAATTGGACAGTTGGGAGACAAAGTCAGAGAGGCAAGATTGCATTGGTTTGGACATGTGCAGAGGAGAGATGCTGAGTATATTGGGAGAAGGATGCTAAGGATAGAGCTGCCAGGCAAGAGAAAAGGAGGAAGGCCTAAGAGAAGGTTTATGGATGTGGTGAGAGAGGACATGCAGGTGATGGGTGTAATGGAACAAGATGCAGAGGACAGAAAGATATGGAAGAAGATGATCCGCTGTGGCGACCCCTAACGGGAGCAGCCAAAAGAAGAAGAAAATGTTTAAACATATGCAGCTCAAGTGATCTAATTTTATCATTATTACTTATTTGGAAATTTCCTTTATCCGAGGTGACTTACAACATTGGAAGTACAATTTATTACAATTCTTTTGTTTTTACAATTGGTGTACAGGCAGGTGAAGCCATTTTTTCATGGTCATATTGTCTCAGTGGCAGGATTGAAACCCTCAACCTCAGAGTCTGCAGTCCTATGCCCAAAGCCTTAACCACTACAACAAACTACCTACCAATAATATTAGCCTTTGGTAAAAAAAAAAAAAAATTAAAATATTGTGTAAAGAAAAACACTTAGTTACATAGTACTTTTGATACATCTGATTAACCAATGGCACTATAACCAAGACCAATTGTCTTAAGAAATTTCACAGCTAGTAATAAATAAAATTTGCTCAGTATGTCACAGTAAATAAAGTGATATCTTTAGAAACAAAAAATGAAAATTATGAATAAGGTAGAAGCTGGAGGAAAGAAATGCCACATACCAGATTTATTGACGTTAGCACAAGGCCATGAAAGGAGCCGGTGCAGTGGGAGGAGAGGTTATATGCAGATAAGGAGAATTTACAATGCCGGCAAACACAAGGTGCTTTGCCTCTGATAATATTCAGCATGGACAATAATGTGTCTCCTTAAAGATCCTGGCTTGAACCAGCTCATAGAGTTAGGTAAAGTGAGGTAGGTGGATGGTGCTTCTTCTGATCTCAAGTGAACGGTGTGAGGTGGAATGTACAGCCAGGCCATATAGAAGGAGCTGTAGAACATCAGGTTGGGGGCAGCAGCATTGAAGGTCTGCCCCATGACCGAAGGGTTGTTCAGAATACATATCTATATTCCCCCAAAATCAAAAGTTTCTTATAACAAACTAAAGTCCTGAAGAGCATTTACTTTGTTATCAGTAAAAAAGACAACTCGGCGAAAGGACAACTCAGCGAAAGACAACCTGGCGAAAGACAATTCGGCAAAGAAACAACTTGGCGAAATACAACTCGGCGACATCCTTTACTGGTTAGGTAATAGTTAGGTTCAAAGAGATTTTTAAATTATATTTAAATGACAACGTGATTTAAAATGTTGAAAATAAATTTATATAATTGACGAACGAACTGTATTCTGCAGCTGGAACGAACATACCTTACATTATCTTCTGCAACCAAAATTGCTAATCCTTTATATAAATTGTATTGATTGTATTCTTATGATAATGATATTTAGAATACAAAAGGTGACCTGCGAGTACGGCTTAAGGAATAACTTTACACTCAATGTATTGGGACTCTCATAAAGCACGTGATTCTGTGGATTTTCCAGCCCCCTACGTTGTCATTTAAATATCATTAAAACATTTCTGTAAACCTAACTATTACCTAACTGGTAAAGGGTGTCGCTGATTTGTCTTTTGGCTGAGTTGTCCTTTCGCTGAGTTGTCTTTCGCCGAGTTGTCTGTTGCCCACTTTTGTTTTCGCCAGATTGTCTGTCGCCGAGTTGTCTTTTTGCCAAGTTGTCTGTCGCCCAGTTGCCCCTGAACTTTCAGGAATATTACCTTACAATAGCTTTTAGTCAGGTGGTGAAGTACACATGTAAAAGTAAATATAAACCGATAAACAAGAATAGAGGCAAAGTAATATAGTCTGTGGTAAACTTTTAAAGGTCCTAACATTATCTTGACATAGGAAGCCAAATGGTAGCTGTAAGACCGTCTAGGGATCAGCCTCTGTCTATTTAATGTAATGACGACAAATCTAGAGCAATGCTGATGTAAAAAAAACATGCTTGGTTTCCAAAAAACTAATGTGAGAAGGCACATGGAACTTTGCTTTTCCAAAGAAGATCATTGCCCTTGACAGTCTTACCATTCTTTAAGGCATGTGTTGATGGGAAGACATATTTCATAGGAATCATGAACATAGTGATACAATGATTTCATAGCCATCTTGGATACTACAACACATTTAAGATCGTCAGCAAGGAAACAAAAAAATGCATAGAACGATGTGAAGATTTGCTCAGCTGAGACATACACCAAACAAGAGCTGAATATGACACCACATTCTTAAATCTGGATAACCCAATTAAGGGTTGAGGAGCGTCAGGATCTCCCCTGGCGGCAAAAGACACGGTGCAGCAATCAACTCCAATTAGAGCACCAGTCCATCACTCAAGCACACACCCACACAATTCTGAGATGTTGGAGGAAATCTCAGATGCATAAAGAAGAGCCAACTCAGATGCAAGGAGAATGTGCCCACTCCACAAAAACGACAGAGACTGGGATTCAAACCCAGGAGAGTGAAGGTATGAGGTAGCACCAAAAGCCTCTGGCACTCTAACATAATGAAAACTGGTAGTGATAAAAACAATAATATGCTTAGTTTATTTAGGAATTTTCCAAACCTACACCTTCTGTTGATCCATTTCCTGAACCTGCTTTACCATAAATGGATCTGTCTGTTGAACTCTGTTAATCACTTTAGAAAATGCACCTTCTCTCTGTTTTGCATTTAATTGGCTACAATTTCCATTTACTGTTCTGCACCTGCTATATTTTCTAATGTATTGAAATTTACTGGCAGCTTGTTCTTCAGTGATTGCTTCCATGTAATTTTCTTTTGAATTTTGCTGTTTCTTTGATTTTTAAGACATTGTGGCGTAGTGGCTAAATATTGTGTGTGTGCACTTCAAATTACACTTTGATTTTCTTTGTCTAACACCTAGTGAGGAAGATGGTTTTCCAAAGTGTATTGTTAAATTAACAACTATTTTCTTGATTGATGCTGCCTCACTTCAGGACCATGCAAATGTCCACATGGATTCTAGTGCTTATATATTAGGTTAACTAGTAAATTAGCCAAAGAAATGTGAGAGTAAAAGTACATGTGCCTGATGCACTGATGCCCTAGTTTAGGTTAGCTTTGTTGTTCAACATTTAAGGTCCAAGGTTTTTATTTAGTTTTATTTACACAAGAAGAAAAAATTTGCCTTCTTAGTTGCATCAAATAAAAGACAGAAATGAAATAAAACAATAAATAGAGACCAGACAGGTTAAGAACTTTCACAGAAATTAAAAATATATTTGCATCATTTGAAAAACGGATTCTTTGCTAACTACTTGTAGCAATCTGACATTTATCAGTGCAACCCTCTCACTGTTGCCCTGAGGCAAAAAGAACTTTCTTTCCTACTGCATCGAAAGAATGGCATTGATATCTACAAATAAATGGTATTAAGACAAAAAATAAAAATAGAGGAAATCACACATTCTCATGAATTATTCCTCTTCTTTCAGCTGCTCCTGTTAAGGGTCACCACAGTGGATCATCTTCTTCCATATCTTTCTGTTCTCTACATCTTGCTCTGTTATACCCATCACCTGCATGTCCTCTCTCACCACATCCATAAATCTCCTCTTAGGCCTTCTTCTTTTCCTCTTCCCTGGCAGCTCTGAATTGCACCCAAAACTGCAGCCTACCTACCTTCTCATGTAAAATAATTTCATATTGTAATAGTACATTTTTAGACCACCATTGGACCACGTTGGAACTCAGATGAAATGATGACAAAGAAAGAAATTTTTTTACTTATAGCCTTATTGTTGCCAACAAGCTGCATGGAGAAAATAAAGATTCCTAGAAACGCTTTAAACTCTTTAAAGCCTGTTGCCCGGACTTGAATGTTCCTGGTCTGTTTAAGAAGATCTTCTTTTCTTTCTTGACTGTAGTAGAGCATGTCAACTGCCACTTCTTCCAGGTTCCCATTAACTTGCCACCATGGTGCAGAACCCCAATCCATCTTCAGATTGGTTCACCAGACCATTCCAAAACCCCTATGTCTGTCATCTTTTTAAAAATTTTTTTTTTTTTCACTATTTTTCTTCTCACTCTTTTACATTCACACTCCACTCATGAAACAAAAAAAATGACCCTCTCTCCATGCCAGCACGCGTTCTCCTCGTGTGGCCCACCCCCTCTTTTTCATAGAAAAGATTCAAATAATCCTTAAGGGTGCTGCATCAGTTTATAGAAACTTGTGGAATTTTTATTGTCTCCAAGATTCCTTGTTAAAAAGACATAAGGCACAGGGAACAAAGGAATTTCTGGAGCGATTTTTATGAGTGTTTAAAATGACTCACTTTAGTAAATCTGCGAGCATAAGTTCTGCGTGCAATGGGTGTCTGTCATCAGTTGAAAAGATTGCTAATTTTTTTCAAAATCGCCCTCAGACAAACACTTACCAGATCAACAGTGTTAATAACTTTAGCTGCATATTTGGTAATCTGCCCAAGCTTTTTTTTTAATTTTAGTTAGTCAGAGTGCTAAACCAGGCAGTGAAATTGAAAGTGATGATAGAGTGCATGGCTCTATGATAAAAGGACAGTGTAAGGTCCTTGTCCACTTTCAATAGTCTGAATAGAGTATACAGAGGAGAAATAAGCGCTGATTGGATTTAGAGTGTATGTTTTTTACATTAATATTCCAATTAAGATCATTATTTATATAATGATATATTCAGTCACTTTTTATACATCCTCCCTAGAAAAATGATGGGGAGAACAACTTGCAGATTTTGGCCTCTTAAAGTCCAATATAATTTCTTTGATCCTTTTGACATTTAGAATATGATGGTTCTTATTGCACCAGTTTACCAAACATTTCACTTGATTTAAGTAATGTTTCATGTTACTTATGTACAGTGCAAACAGTAATGGAGACATAACACATCCTCGAGGAGACCCTGTATTTGACAGAAAGACTTTTAAAAAATTGCCATGTACTTTGACTGTCTGTGAAAGGTTTAGAAGAAAGTCCTAAAATCCATAACAACCTCTGAAAACCTGAACAGAAACAAACAACCTTAAAAAATTGTACTACTAAAAAATAAAACAAAAATATGCAATAAAGTTAATTTTTTGTTATTCAAATGAAATAACAACAGACAAATAAATAAAACAAATGTTTCATCCAAGTCATGAACCCACTTACCCAGTTTAGAATTCTGGGAGCAGGAACTGACTTCAACAGCACTGAGTGCAAGGCAGGATCCAAGCGTAGTGAAGGTGCCACTCTGTCTTAAAGATCACATACTGTAAGCACACTGTGAAAGATGCCCCGGACACAGACAGACACCGAGACAGCCAGATGTCCAAAACACACATACTTTTATTTTCCTTTGCTCACACAGCACAAACACAGTGCCCAAAGACGCACAATAACTCAGTCCTTAATTCTATGTCTTCTGTTCACTGCCTCCACTCCTCTCCTGTAAACTCCATCCTCTTCCACCCAACTCCGGCTCCCCGAGTGGAATGAAGCGGCCTCCTTTATACTGCACCCGGAAGTGCTCCAGGTGCTCCCTCAATCAAGTTTATGGCAGCACTTCCGGGTGTGGAGGAAGTGCTGCAGACCATGGCTCCTGAATTGTCCAGATGCCCTCTGGTGGTGACCATGGACCCCAACAGGCTTCAGTTCCAAAATCCCATGCCCATGGCCCAGATGCAACCCAGGGCGTCTGTCCCTTCATGTCCCAGGGAATGGCTTGCCCTTTTCTTGGACCCTGTTCTTCCAGGCTACCAAACAGGACACGATCCCCGACCATCCAACACAACACATACAGTATACAGTATATGTAAATATGAAAATAAAACAACTCTATAATTTTGCACTGATGATTTTAGAAAATATAAAGTAACAGACACAAATGAAGTCAGATTAAGATAATGGTGGATATGGCCAGCTGGCAATAATGGTGAGGAAAGCAAAAACTGTTGCAAGTAATGTTCCTAGAAAAGTCAAACCTCTGGGAGCTCAAGGTTCAATGGAAAGAGCAAATTCATAATCGGGCTGACCCAGGTCAACAGGTCACTTGCCCCTTCCTGGGCATCTTTCAAAGTCCATAACTAGGAATTTAATCTTGCTGTCTGTCACTGATAGCACCAAGGATTCTCAATAACTTTTATGTATTTATTGTGGGAAGAAGCTGTAGCTTACGCAAGGCAGTGATGGCACCATGTGTGAATTCTGAGACAAAAAGATCTAGTAACTGCCATTCATGAGGACTGGCACAATTTAACTTTAGACAAATACATATCTGTAGTATGAACAGCTGTACCAGCAGCTTTAATAAGAGCGTAAAAGGCAAAAGTGGGATATCTTCAGCCACGATTTAATTGTTGAACTTTTGGTAAATCCATTATCCAAGCAGAAAGATCATTTCAAAGTCTGTAGGTTTTGCAGTCAAAGGCCCTTATGCAGCTGTACCTTCAATCGATCGTCTGAATCCATTTCATCCTTTACAGCACTGAAGGAAGCTGGATCCATTTTAACAGCATGAACCAACCCTGGTTGGAACAGAACATATCTACACTCATTGAACCTCTGAGCCATTGAGCCACCAAGCTATTTTAAAGTTCGCAATCTGCCTGAGTTAGAAGACAAAGGTACAGAAACAGGGTGGACACTCAGGTTTCACACTGGGCCTAGAACTGGACACCTATCATATGATGGTTGAAGTCTGTCACTAGAAATTCCTGTCTACAAAGTTGGAAGTGCTAACAACAGTGGCATCAGTTCTGGAAACATATAACTCAGTTACAGCTTATAAGCATCAATTAAAGTGGGCACATGAGTTTTGCTTTAATTAACTGCTTTAATCGGTCTGTATTTCTGAGAAAATGAAAATATACAATCACGACATTTCTGATATGAGGGCAGAATGTAAAAATGAATGGCACATAATCCTGGCAGCTGTATGAACCTGTTTAGTGCAACTCCATTCCTTCACCATGACAGTCATAGCACTGAGTCTTGTGTTTAGATGAGGACTCTATCAGTAAAACAAAAAGCCATCGGAGCCCCATCATGACTACCTCAAATGGTGACAACGCTTGTTCATTCAGCCATGCTTTTTAAAATGACTTTTGTACCTGTTTTTGCATTCTATTGAAAGAAACTGTTGAAAATAACAGTTCCTATGTGTTGCTCATTATAAATAATATATAAATAATAAATGCCTCTGCGAAATGGATGCATTCCCGATGTACCTGCTGTGAAAGAAGAAAAGCACTGTCATTTTGTCAGGGTCCTATTCACAACTGGGAGATTTCAATTATTCAGGCACCGAAGAGCAGATGTTTCAGATCACGTCCTGTGTCTGTGTCTGGCTCCTGATTTGTTGCATTCATTGGTTAGGTTTTTCATCAAGGAATTGAGAATTACAGAAGTACGTTCACAAGCCAAGGTTGCCTAGCTTTTGGAGAAAATTTATAGCAAATACAGGGAAGGCAAACGTTCTTCAGGAGAGTCTCGATGAAAATATCTATACATAGTCATTTATCCATTTCTGTAACCTGTTTAGTTCAATAAGGACTCACTCAGAGACTATTCTGGTAACATCATGTGCAAGACAAAAATCAGCCCAGTGTGGAAGGTCTACCCCCTGGCATGGCACCTTTATGTCCATTGTTTCTCTGATTCATTATCCTAAACTACTTATTCTAATGCCTGTCCTGGCATCATCAGGTACAAAGGGAGGAATCAACCCTGGACATGAGCCCATGGGAGCTTCATCTGTTTGGATTCACTCACACTGGTCTATTTCATTCATTCACTTATTCATTCAGTACAGTTCTAATGTTGGATTATAAAGTGCTGAAGCCTATCTTCTCAGCTTCAGGTACAACGCAAAAATCAGCCTTGGGCAAGAAGCCAGTGCAACACACGGTACCTTCATATATACAGATTCACTCTCACTGGGGCAAATCATTCATGCATTTTTAATCTGAACCCACTGTAACCTGGGAAGACACACAGACATATAGAGGTTTGGGATCTAGTTGGAACAACCTCATTTGATTGTCAAGAAGTGGAATCAGCAAAAGGCAGCAGCATTAAAAGTAAGAGGAGAGGACAGCATTAGTGTGTTGCTACAAGTTGCTCTCGTCAGAGACATTCACATCCTGTGTCTATTAGATTTTATCTGTCAACGCAAGAGAGGAAGGAGCTGAATGTGCAGCAAAAGTGATGTCAGTAGCTTTCACCAGAGGCTTTTTTAAGTTTTGGGACAGAATGGGAAAGCATGTGCTGCTCTGACACCACAGGGATATACACACTGAAACAGAAAGGACCAGGAAGTGAGCAACTAAAGATGTGGCAGGCACACATGGCAGGCACGAAAGCAACAGAGAGTTTAACAATTAATAAAAGAGGCATTTCAAAATCAAAGCTAAAAACAAACCAGTGTTGAAAACAAAAGATAACTTGATGTAAATAGGCAAGAATGTCTTTTAAAAGTCCACCAGGTTCGACAGAAAATAAATCACAGTAGTGGCTTTTTATATTGTCAGATACATCACAAAATCAGATGCAACTTCTGGGAACATGGTCCAAGCAGCAAAGGATTACACAAAGCAACTGGGCTAGAATGTAGCATTGCAGTGAATTAAAAACAAAGGTGTTAATAATTTATACTTTTTGATAAATGCTTCCCTGGAGAATTATCAACCTTCCAAAAGACTATCCTTATTGAAAAGCATGGAGGGGAGCTTTATCCCACACTAGAAATGTGTATTTCTTTAAAAAAATAAATAATTTAAATGTGTTCTGTATTTCTAACAGGTACCATATCCATCTCCTTCCAAGGTGTAACCATTAAATCAGTCCCTATAAAACCCACCATCCTCACGTAAGATATGCCACTTATTATAATACAGGATTATAGAGAGCTGAAGTCTCTGCGTTCAGCATCAACTGCAAAGCAAAATTAAGCTTTATGAAGGTCCCATCCATCAAAGGGCACCTTCATTTACCTCGGCTGATTCACACTGGCTCAGCTCATTCATTCATTCATGTATGAATTCATTATTTGTTCCTCTTTATCCCCGGAGCATTGAGCTTTACATGGGACCGAATCCTGCATCATATGGTGTCACTCCATGTCATGGATCTCTCTTACATACACCCACACCTTCCCACACTATGACGGTGAATCTAATACGTACATCTTTGGAATGTGAAAATACCTTCTAGTACTTAGAGAAAAGCCATAAAACGCTACAGAACGTTTCAACTCACAGAGCCTGAGACTGAGATTGTACACATAAGATTAGTTTTCCTCCATCAACAACAATAATGTATTTCTTGTGTAGCCCAGAATCACACTAGAAATAACAACAACAACAACAACAACATTTATTTATATAGCACATTTTCATACAAACAGTAGCTCAAAGTGCTTTACATATTAAAGAATAGAAAAATGAAAGACATAATTATAAAAAAATAAATCAACATTAACATCGAATAAGAGTAAGGTTCAATGGCCAGGGGACAGAAAAACAAAAACTCCAGACGGCTGGAGAAAAAATAAAATCTGTAGGGATTCCAGACCATGAGACCGCCCAGTCCCCTCTGGGCATTCTACCTAACATAAATGAAACAGTCCTCTTTGGATTTAGGGTTCTCACGGAAGGGCTTGATGATGATGATGGTCACGTAGACTTCTTCCTTTTAATCCGTCCATCATTGTTGGAGCCAAATGCCTCAATAGGCTTTAAAAGACCCGTTTTTTGACAGCCCCCCCAGCCTTATCTCTCTAAGAAGACAAGAAAAACCTACCAAAATAATGGAAGAAATCTTGGGAAAGGCAATTCACAGAGAGACCTCCTTCCAGGTAGACTGGGTGTGCAATGGGTGTCAACTTCCCCTGGTTTTTAAACATGTTTGTACATACTTACCTCATTTCCCAGCTTAATCAAGACATTTACAATCATTACATATACAGTAATAACACAACATCTCATGGTGTTAGCTGAGAATGTTATGTGTGTGGGAATTAGAATGTGTTACAATTTGAATCGCCACCCGCTTCACTGCTACTCAATGGCTGGCCTTTTCAGTGCTGGCCACCGGCAGTACTGAAGTGTTCATACTAGAGGAGACAGTTACTTAGCCGTTCTAATTTGAGTTTTTTTGCATTGATGAGTAAAGATTCTCTTGTTCTTTTTTGTACTTGATTTTCTTATCTTTAACGTTCTTGTTTTTTGTCCAGAATCAGGCCTTGGCTTGTGCTCAAACCTGCTAGGATAGACTACAAGCCTCTGTGACCCTGGACTAAGCAGTGCTGAGATTGTTATATTTTAATTTTCACTTTGAACATAAGCACTGCTTTGACTAGACTAGGAGTTTGTTTGGATTATGAAGCAATAGGTGAAAAGATAAATTGTGAAAAAAAACCCTAAAAACTGCTGCATAATGCTGAGTATAAAAGATAATGCCGAGGTCTCTGTGTATATTGCCTTTAACTAGAATGCAAACATTAAGATATAGCTTAAACAACATAAATACCACCATGTGCAATCATCCATTATGAAATCCGTTTAATTCCTTCTAAATTCACAGAGAGTTTGAAATCTTTCAATTGCAGTTATTTTATTTGTTTTGCTTCCAAAGGAGAACTTTTTCAGCTTTGGAAAACATGGAGTTTATAGTAATAAAACAACGCAATGGGCTGGTTTATTATTATCTCTCCCTCTCTTCTTTTTATAGATGAACTGACCCTACCAACTGTAGCATCTCTTCTACCCTGCTTACCATGGCAAGGCGAGAGTCCAGCAGCAGTCCTGTGGTCCGGCAGATAGACAAACAGTTCCTTGTATGCAGTATCTGCCTTGACCATTACCACAACCCTAAAGTTCTGCCTTGCCTACACACATTCTGTGAAAGGTCAGTATACAATAGTTGTTAGTTTAGTTTTAGGATTCTTCCCATGCAAAACTGAATCTTATGCTATTCAGTTTGAAACGCAAAAAGATGGATTTATGCATGCTGTTAACAGTATGTCTGTATGCTTTATAAATACATGCAATCTGTCTATCCATTCATTTTCCAACTTGCTTCTTCAGTTCAGGGTTGCAGGTAGCCAATATCTATGCTAGCAGTATTGTGAACAAGGAAGGAAGCCATCTGCAGACAGTGTGCCAGTCCATCACAAGACCCATTCACATACTCACTAACATGGAGCCATTTTACAGCTCACACACAGGCACACCTTAGATATTGCATAAGCCATAGTAAAAACATAGTCATATATCACAGCCAGGTTCCATTCTGTTTTTTAGTGTGCAATATAACACATTGCTAGTAGCCTGAAAGTACAATGGCACACAGAAACATATGTGCATACAACCACAGGTTATATTTTATTTTGCATATGAACACTGTAGACACTGTTCACATATGAACACTATTGGCTGTAAGTATTACGTTCTCAAACCCTTTCAAAAACAGCCAATCTACTTTACAAAAAAATGGAAAATATCTATTTTGTGAAAGTGAGGCATGATGGTAGAATGTTGCTGCCTCACAGTGCCTAAAGACCAGTTTGCTTTCCCAGGTGGGCATCTGAATGCACTCTGTCTGGTTTTCCTCTGGCCACTCCAGTTCCTTCCCAAAACCTGAAAATATGAATGTTAGACATTTGCTCGGTTGTGAGTGTGAGAGGGGAGCTGTGTAAATCCCTGGTCAAACAATGGAACAATATTTATTAGAAAAACATGCAGACATGGGAGTATGTGCAGACAACAAAACTCAAATGTTCACATGGAATCCCAGAATACTGGATCTGTGAGTCAGCAATCTTAACCTCTGTGCCACTATTTGAACCTATACATTAAATCTGTTTTTTTTTTAATTATAGTGAAATTATGAATTATTATTTATTCTTAAATAAAATATCTGCTTAGCCAGTATCTGTGTGGATTCTGTATATTATCTCTGTGGCTGAGTTTTTTTACTTTGGCTACTCCAGTTTTCAACTTATACACCAAACTCTTTATTATAACTTAATTACATGCATATATACTCTCAAACCTGCTATATCCTGTTCAGGATCATGGGGGGATCAGAGTGTTTCCCAAGGGGTCACAAGGTGAACAATAATCTTGGGCTGGGTGCCAGTATAAGGCAGGGCCCACTGACCTATAAGGGATAATTTAATGACATCAGGAAACCTACCATGCATGACTTTTGGAATGTGCTTTTTTTAAATTAAAATAGCAGTGAAACTGTATATTACTATTTATAAGAAAACTACCTGGTCAGAATGTGTGTGGAGAGAACCCAGAGAAAAAGCCAGGCATACAATACAACTTACTTTTATATATCACTCTTCACTGAATACAGATGGGGACTGCCGTGAATATATCCTCAGGTAAAATACTGTACGAGTATAGATTATATTGAATGCAGAATTACTAAACAAATATGTTGAAACACACAGAAAAAATTAGGAACTGATTAACATAAATGGAAACCAACAGTATCTATCATTAACAATTGACAAACTATGATCAGTTGACAACGGAAGAGATAAAAATTGTAAAAAAGAAAATCAAAGACAAAGTCAGACATAATCAGTCCTGGAAACCTTGGCCAACTAGCCACCTACCCTTCCTGGATATTTTACAGTGGAGTCTGTACAGGGCCGTTCAGTCTGATAAGAGAATCTTTCCATCTGATGATTCCAATGCTTCCTGTATCTGAGATGACATTTCCATAGGCAGGTGAGCAGTGGCATCAAGTGCCACATCAACATACTGAGAGATAAGAAACTGAATAGAGGAAGGCTAATAACAGATTATAAATATTGCATTAGTTATATGTCTGTACAAATGACTAGCGAACAGAGATGCAATTTGCACAACTAAGCAGCAGCTCTAGTCAGGGTATGCTAAACTAACGTAATGAGTCTTCAGCCTGGATTTAAAAGCAATGACTTAGGGATCATCTCTTATAGTAGCAGACAGATCATTCCACAGCTTTTGAGCCCTGTAAATTAAAGCTCTGCACAATTTTTAACATGTAACATGCAAGTAACAGTAACATGCAAACTCGACACAGAAAATGACAGGGTACAATACTGGAATCTAAAATGATAAATACATAAGGTTGCAGCCTATCCACTCTTCAGATTGCAGCATATCAACTCTGTCACCATCTCACACATTAGGCTAAATGAGGATTCTGAATTAACCCTGTTTTGGTGAGTATTTATAGGAGGGCGTACCCAGTGACCGGTGTCTGCCTGGTACTCAATGATACTGCTGTGATAAACTGAAAGTACAGTATGACCCTTAATTAGATGAAATGGGCTTGAAAATAAAAATACTGTTGATCGATGGACAAACAATAGTACTTATAAAGCAAATGAAAAGTGCTGTGAATGAATACAAATATTATGCAGAATAACAAATAAATAAAAAAACTTTATGCTATAAGTTAAGACAAATTAAGATGGAAAATCATAAGCAGGTGACAGACTTGATGGAAGTTGTGATCAAGCTGTCATAAAGACATTGTGGTATTTGTTTAAAAACACAATGAAAATATTTAGGTGGAAAGACTGATAAAGAAAGTAACATTGTTGTCCAACTTTCTTTTATTCCCTAGGTGTCTTCAGAATTACATTCCTCCGCAGTCTCTGACATTGTCATGCCCTGTGTGCAGACAAACCTCTATCCTCCCAGAGAAAGGTGTGGCTGCTCTACAGAATAATTTCTTCATTACCAACCTAATGGAGGTGCTGCAGCGTGAACCAGAATGCTCTTGTCCGGAGTCCTGTAGCGTTCTTGGATCAGTGAGTGCAGCAGTGGCAGCAAAACCTCTGTGTTGCCCTAACCATGACGGCAAGGTACAGTACCTAACAGGAGAGCATGTGCCTGACAATTATGAAGACTTAGTGACAGAACAGTGTTATTTTAAATATCTTACAGGGATAACCAGCTTGTAAGGGACCATCAGGTAAAAACCTGCCACCAAGGGAGTGCTGGAGAGGGGAAAAAAAGAGAGATAAGATCTGGTGACTAATCATGAGTGACAAGAGCATCAAGGTTCAGGCCCATGTTAAATGACAAGGGTAGAAACTGGTGGGTCAAATATTGAAGTTGGTGGCATAACAGAAATTCATGCAGACACTGAAACAAGTACCACAACTGAGATGGCAGCGTACACTGGAGTTAGAGGGTACATGGAGACAGCAACATAAGCTTAAATTAGTGACACAAAAGAAACAGCAACATTTATTGAAGTAGGTGGCTTAATGGAGGTGACAGCAGACATAGAAATGGTAGAGCAGTAGAAGCAATTGCATACTCAGAGTAGCCGGCTCAATAGATATGGCAATAAAAGTAGGCAGTAGAAGTAACTGGAAACTTGCCTCCAATGGCTAGAGACTCAGGTGCAATGGTTTAAGACTTTCAAGTGAATTTCAGAAAAGAATACTTTGTTGATGGGGCATGTAGGTTCAATGCTTGCTGCACTGCAATCTACAGTAGATTGTATGTAAATGATTCTTCAAATTATAAAACTTATAAACATCATCTAGATCCTTAATTCTCTTTCAATTGCAGGATGCTGCTAAAAGTTTAGTATCTATTGCCTTAATTTTATTGTACTAGGACATGTATTTCTTGATGTGTTTTTTTCTTTTCTCAGTTTCTCTCTAAATCCTGGCAACTTCTCTATTATTTTAAACAAGCCTGAATTTAACTACTTTTAATGTGACCATTTCTGCTTTACATTGCCAAGGCATAATTAGTTTACCAAAATTAAATATAGGCCTCATTTTGACAAACAGGCCCATACTCCAGGCAGCACAATGCTACAGTATAATGGCTGCAGCACATAAATGATGCAAGGGAGAGTCCGTCAAAAAGTCCCACAAAATACAAGCCAGAATCCTAATTGGGCTGCCCCAAAATAGGTCTCATCTCAGGGGAGAGTGACCCTAGGAAACTGGGAGGCTTCAGGCATCTCTACGTCTGAAAGTGTTGAACAGGCTTTTAAAGTTCAAAATGCAAAAACAGTCTAAATGTGTCGACAAGAAGGAGTACTGCTCAGCTCTGGCTTTTACAGAGGCAAATTCCATCAGTATCCTTATAAAAAAGGATTTATTAACAGCACTGCTAACAAAACTCATCCAAAGTGCTTTCAATTGTGACCAACAGGGGCCCCGCCCACCTAGGTTCCACATACAATGGACAAGGAAAATAACAACTAATGGTGACAAAATTAAAAACCCAAAGAAAATTACAAAAATAATTGAAAATTATAAACAGTCAGTCAGTCTTTGTCTAACCCTCTATATCCTAACACAGGGTCACAGGGGTCTGCTGGAGCCAATCCCAGCTAACACAGGGTGCAAAGCAGGACCATATCCCCAGGCAGGGCGCCCGCCCACTGCAGGGCACATGCATACCCACACACCAAGCACACACTAGGGACAATTTAGGATTGCCAATGCACCTAATCTGCATGTTTTTGGATTGTGAGGGGAAACCGGAGCACCCGGAGGAAACCCACACAGACACAGGGAGAACATGCAAACTCCACGCAGGGAGGACCCGGGAAGCGAACCTAGGTCTCTTTACTGCCTCCCAAATTATGAACAACACTTAATAAAAAGATATATAAATAAGAAATGAAGAAAATATTTATACCATACCATTTTCTAAGTTTGATTAATCCTGATCAGGGTCGTGAGGGCTGGAGCCTATACCCACAATCATAAGGCACAACGTAGGAACAATTCCTGCATAGGGTGCCAACCTATTGCCAGGTGAACTCACAGATACACACATGCCAATTTAGCATCACCAAACCTCCTAACCTTCATGTCTTAGGGAGGAGACCAGAGCACCCAAAAAACCCCACAAAGAAACAGTGAGAACATGCAAACTCTACATACTGTGAGGCAGAAGCATTACCACTGTGCTACCTCCAAAAAATTTATAGTAACAAATATTTAAAAATAAATCAGTAAAACAGTAAACTAGATAGTGATAAAAGAAACTAAAGTCAGGGAGGGAACCCCTTCCAAACTCCAAGGGATTAAATTTTACTGTTATTTTGGTGAGGCCTGTTATACATTTGTTCTGTTTTAAATTATCTTTGCACTTCACCTTGTTTATTTTTGAATGTTTTTGGATTAAATTAGAATTCAGTGTGATGAAAAACCTCATTGTGATAATTTTTCTATTTTTTGTTTCATTTTGATTAAGTTAATGCTTTGTTCTATTATATCACATTTTGTTTTTCATGAATGACATTTGCAATCTATTTTGGATAGATATTGTTACCAGGGTGTTGTTTAATTTAACTCCAATGAACAAAAGGGTTGTTAGCTCAGTAGATGATGGCATGAATAGGAACTTAAGTGAAAGGAGAATTATTGCATCAAAAGTCAAATAATACCAATATACAAAGACAAAACATAAGATGTAAGGTGTAGTCAAAACAGGAGCAAGAAGGTCCTAAGCACAGCTAAAATAAATGAAAAAATAAATCACACATTTTCACCAGACAGTTTTTGGTTTACTGAATATCCAAAAGCTTAAATGTCGTGTGCATACCACATACACTTCAGTAAAGGTCATCCACCTCAAGCTAAGCATGTCTGAGCCTAGCTAGCACTTGGAAAGGGGGCCATCTAGGATAAGCCTGGGTTGCTGCTGGTAGAGGTTCTGGTGAGGCCAGCAGAGGGCCCTTATCCTATAGTTTTTGATGTGAATCCCAATGCCCCAAAGTAGTTATGGGGATACAGTGCTGTTAAAATAGTGCTGTCCTTCGGATGAGACATAATATCAAGGTCCTGACTATCTGTGACCATAAAAACATCCTTAGTAAAGAGAAGGGTGTATCTCGATGCCTAGGATAAATTGCCCTCCATGGCCTAGTCATTTTGGCCTTGTAATTATCCCATGTGCCTAATTCTCTATCTCTCTCACCACTTCTCCACCTAACTGCTAATGTGTAGTGAGCCTAATAGTGCAAAAATGATTGCTGTTGCATCATCAAGGTTGGTGCTACGACTCCCAACTCACTGAAGCAAACTGTGTAGTGGGAAAAGTGCTATGTAAATGTAAAGAATTATTATTATTTATTATCTTATAAAGATGGAGAGTGATGACTGAATATGTCATATGACTGCAGTGTGATGTGACTGGCACCTGGCATAGCAACTATAAGCATTAATCTTACAAAAACAGTCACAAAATCATGAGTTCTATCCAAAAAACTGGAACACATAATGGTGTAATGACAACATTTTAATAATGATAAAAATACTGTAAATAAAGGCAGGCACAAAGGACAGGTGGGGCACAACCATGCCAAAGTACCGGATTGGCAGGTGCCATAATCAGCTGTAGAGCTCTATAGTTCTTGGAAGATGGTCTGTATCTGAATGTCGGCTTTCAGCTGTCTTCCATAGTATGTTCTAACAGAAGAGGCAGGGCTTTGTAAGTATGAGGCTCGGCATCAGTGGTCCTCCAGGGTTTCTCTTCCTCCATTCTAAGAAAACAGATGCAATAAATGTAAACAGCAGCATCACACTTAATTCTTTCCCCATATTTGTTCAACACAAACCCGTAAAAAACACTCCCTTGGCTCACACGTCTGACAATATAAAAACAATATTAAAACATAAGAGTTTTAAAACATATTATGCAAAGATATTTACACAGCTTGCAAATGAATTTTGGCACTAAGAGCTTTGATACTTTTTGAGCTCCCAGTTTTCACACCGCCTGCCTGCCTCTTATGTGCTCTATTCTTTACACCTCCTGATCCCACCTACTGTATTTATTCCTTTAGACTGTGCTTCTTTCCACCTTGAGTATAACAGGTAATAGGAGAAAGACAAGGAGAGTCAATGTGAGAAGAAGTGCTTGATGGCGGGATAGAGAGGTGGGAAAGTGGGTAAGCCACCTTGTCTGGTGGACAGAGAGACATAACCTGTGAATGTAAGCCCAGAAAAGCAAGAGTTTCTGTTTGAACTCTATTCATTTTGTTACTTTGATCATCACCCATTTATGGATTTGGTATGAAATGAAACACAGACTGATACTGTTTAGCTTTTTTAGGTAGTTTGTTTTGGGTAGATGTGACACCTATCAGTGCTGCCTTGAGGGTCTGTACATTAGCGGTTATTTCAGTTTGGATACATGTACTATCATCTACTCATGGAAAACAAATACTTGGTACGTTATTTCTATAACATTTCTTGGTACTGAATGATCTGGCAGCTGGCAGTAAATTAAAGTCTGTTGACCAGTACATGATTTTAGTAGTAAAATGTTTCACTCTGTTGCAAAAATGTAAAATCAATCTTTTTATATAGCAAAATCTACTGTTGCGATTTTGCTCAAAATCAATTTGCTTTTAGCATTTTAAGATAATACTAAATGTTCAGCATTCCATTTAGGTCCTGCTGTTTATTTTAGTGGTATTGTGTACACAGACTAACAAACTCACACATCACACACATAGACAAAGATGGTCAAGTTGCATTCTGGGATTGACTAAAACTGTCTTATTGTGCTGAAACCTCAAAGATGGAATTTAGACTTTGTCACAACGTTTATATTGCCACATAATAAGTAATATGTTGGGCAAGTAAACAGCATGTGGTGCAATAGTACTAAGGTGACCAGCCATCCTGGCTAACAGAGCCGATTTCATGCCGTGCATCCCTGTTTCCCAAAAAATAACTTAAATATAACAATGTGCTTTAACTGGCTGCTCACCTCCAAAGCTTTTATTGTGCAACAAACATAGCTGAACTGGCACAGCCATCAAACCACCACTCACACAAAAGAAAAAGCAATGTACTCACTCTGTGTTGTGTAGTGATTTGATGTAGATGCCTATTTGTTTATTTTTGAAAATGTTTTTTTCCCTGTCCTCATCCCAATTTGATGATGATGAGACAAAGCAGGCATTAAACAAATGAGGATGTTCATTATTCACAGGCATGAGTTAACACATGTACTGTACATACTGTACATGCAATAAATGTCCCAGTTTGGGACGTTGAAAATCTGTTCACTCTAAAATCTATGCATGTACAGTATGCAACATTCACATAAATGTGGAAAATCAGAAATCAATGGTAAAAGGAAAAAAAATCTTTATTTTGCTCTTCAACTTGCCACAAATAAAATCACTTGTATCTAACTGCGTACAGTATATGTTCTGAATTAAAGAAATAATTAGAGTGAAAATTACAAAACAGCAAGTTAATCAAGATGTCATATTCTTGGTTTGAGTGTATCATTTGTCAGACAGACAATATCTCTCATATTCTACTAACAGGTAATGGAGTTTTACTGCGAGTCTTGTGAAACAGCCATGTGCCTGGAGTGCACAGAGGGGGAACATCGAGAACATATGACCGTGCCATTGAGAGATGTTGTAGAGCAGCATAAGGCAGCACTGAAGAACCAGCTTGATGCCATCTGTAGCAGGTGAACTACCTTATGTTGTTTTATTGGTTAATCTTTTTACAGGAAGGATATTATTATAAAAATATTATTGTCCTTTAATTTATAATCAGTGCATGATTCAAAGCTGATCATAATTCAACAATATAATACCTACTGGAAAGACTTTTACAAAACCTTGCTTGTGCAAGGATCTCCGATGGTGCATGTGTCCCAGGTATTAGACATCATATACTATTTAGTGGACCTCAGAATGACTGCTGTTATTGGATCATATTCAGGTCATGGATGTCATGTAGTGGTCTTTACTGTAACTGGCATTAATTATCTGAGGTCACCATGGAACTGTTGCAGGGAAGAGTGTAACACACTTCATGTTGCCACTCTGTACTCTCCTCATCATCTACCCTGCATGCCTGATCACCATGGGCTCCAGGGAATTCAGTCGTTCTACTCCTCGTCTCTGGATCTCACTACCACAAAACATTTGGGGCATAGATTCCCTAACCATTTTCAAATCCCTTTTTAAGACTCACTTATTTAGATTAGCTTACACTAGATGACCTTAGGCTATATTCTTATTTGCTTTATTTTCAGTTCCATAGATATATGTACTGTATATGTTTGCATGCATGTTTGTTTTTATGGTGTCCTTGGGTGTTTAGAAAGGTGCCTCGGAATAAAATGTATTATTATTATTAATTTGTCGTTTCATTGTGAAGCACAGGTGCCTTATGCCACCATTACCTTTAAAGGTCTACACACTGTTCATCATAATTTTGTGGGACTACACCTTTGCAAAGATATACACACCTTCCTTTTGTACCACACAGCTCTATAGAAAGGGACAACAGAGCAACCTCATTTTGCATGCCATTAAATTGTAACATCCCATATTTAGCACTACATATAAAACCATAAAAATAAAATGCCTTTTATCTGATCATTGTGATGCATTGGATCTTCAAGATTCATAACCTCATTTACACTGGCCAAGAATGTTCAGTTGTGAAACAATGGCCGGCTGCTTCATAACTTCCAGCTGCAGACTGTTGCTGATACAGAAGGAGGCCTGTCACTGGTGGACAACTGCTTAATCTCTGAGCACTGAACTTTCAGCTCAAATTGAACTTCATAAGATTAAACTGGATTAGTGTGCTAGACCTTGTCTTCATTTGTGAAATTTAGTCAAAACTGAACAAAAAATGGTGTGTTTCAGGATGAACCTTGGAGTTTTTCCACATTTTATTTCATTAAAAGCTCATATTATTCATTGCTTCCATACTTCTAATAAAGCTCATATTATTCATTGCTTCCATACTTCTCACATCTTAATGATGCCTTGCTGTGTTTCATATCGTGGCTGGATGCTTCCTAAATGTAGTGTGTGGCGGTATGTGTCATCTGATGACATACCCAAGATGGCTTATTAAAGAGCCAAAGCTTGCAGTTCAGACTCTGTCTGTAGTTTACCTCATAACACAAAAGAAACATTCTCCAGAAAATGATAAAAAGAGAAAGATTTTTGATTAAGAGTAATTTCTTTCCAACTAAGCATTCAAGTCTATGATATCTAGTTTGTCTGGTTTAACAAACGTTTATATTTCACTTGTTACAGGACTACAATTTCAGATTTACACCACCTAGAAGCAAGTGGCTAGTGAACTTCTCTTTTTTACCTGGAAAGGCGCTCTCAGTGCTCACAATGTGCATCTGCTTTGTGTTGGACAAACACCAGACTATGTAGGTTTCCAGATCAGCTAACTCTCAAAGCCATATTGATTGTCAAATAAGGCTAAGTTGTTCCATTCTTTTGTACGCGAAACATCCATGATCAAAGAATTTGGCCACAGACTAAAATAATAAATGGGTGACTACAGGGGACCAAAATAAGTTTCCTGTACAGGGTTGCTGGGCTCACTCTGTGAGAGGAAGAGGAGCATAGAGGGTCCCGGAGTAAAACCTGCTGCCTCTTTAGGTTAAGAGCACCCTGCTGAAGAGGTTTGTATTCATAGTTAGGAGATATTCCAGGGCATTCTACGGGGGAGTTTTGGGCATGACCAATAGGAGACGACCCGGGGCAGTCCAGGACAGGATGAAGGGATTAGATGAAGTGTTTGGGTATTCTTCTGGAAGTACACAAAATGTTTTTGAGGAATGGATGGCCTGGTCTCTAATGCTTGATATGGTGCCACTGTGACTCTCATTGAAGGAAAGCGTACAGTGAGAAAGGTAATGATAAGAAAAGTTTTCCAAATGAGTTCTCACAGAAGAAGAAATTTGTCAAATGGATTGTGCATTTTTAAAAGCAAGCCTTTTGCTTACTCAAGAACAATACACCTGCACGTTTTGCACATTGTACTCTGCGATTTTACTGTGAAGTTGAAGAGTCAAGTGGTTTGCCTGTGACTTGATCAAGAAATGTTTCTTCACACTCTGCTACACATGTGCTTTCATCATTGTCTACTTTCCATTCAATAACCGTGGCAAAACAATACATTCCTCTCAAAGAATCATACAGCCACGGGTTATGTTTCACTAAAAAACGGATGTGCATTGTAGTGAGCTGAAAAATCATCCAGTCAGTAATACTCTTCACATTCTTTGTATACAGATAGATAAATAAAAGCCCCACTTCTTACTAATCTACACATGTGGGCAACTTGAGGCTTTGTAAAATCTCAGAAGACTAATTTAGGAAAGTACATGTATACATTTTAGGAGGGTTTTCTGGTTGTAAGATTTGGAATATATAGGTTAGATCAAAAGAAACAGATTAAATAATATTTAAGTCTGTGCTTTACTTCACTAAAATACCCACTGAAAATAATGAGAGTAAAGGAATGTCTGACTTGTAAGAGGTTGCTGAGTAAAAAGGACATTATGAGAAAGGCACAATGCAAATATTTTCTGGAAAAAAAGATTGGCAAAGGGGGAACATCTCAGCATACCAGTATTGAAAGACAGAGGTAGGGCCACCTCCAGGAGAACCAGTCAAAAAGAAAGAAAGAAAGAAGAAGAACATTTATTTATATAGCACATTTTCATACAAATAATGTAGCTCAAAGTGCTTTACATGATGAAGAAAGAGAAAAAGACAAAATAAATAAGAATTATAATATGGAAACACTAATTAACATTAAAGGTAAGGTCCGATGGCCAGGGAGGATAGAAAAAAAAAAAAAAACTCCAGATGGCGGAAGAAAAAAATAAAATCTGTAGGGGTTCCAGGCCATGAGACCAGCCAGCCCCCTCTAGGCATTCTACCTAACATAAATGACCTCAATCAGTCCTCATGGTATTCAGGGTTCTCATGGAAGAACTTGACGATGACGGTCATGTGGACTTGTGGAAAGAAAGAAAGAAAGAAAGAAAGAAAGAAAGAAAGAAAGAAAGAAAGAAAAAAGAAAGAGAAAGAAAGAAAGATCTGTGCTCTGGACAGAAAAGAAAAATGCATCTAAGACTTTGGAAAGTAGTAAGCATAGTATGGTCTGGGTGGGTGGAAAAGGTAGGTTGGCAAGAGGTCACCAGGGGCCACATGCATAACGCCGTGCATAGAATTCACACTATAACATGGAGTGCAGATAAAGTCTAAATGTGCTTACACACAAAAAATTCCAGATGCATAAATCTGTGGGAATGCTAACTTCTATGTTTTTCCGCTCCATAAATCCCGCTCAGCATTAAAGTAGTGCACAGTTGCACGTGCCTGCTGTCCCGCCCCAACTCCTCCCAGAATTACGCCTCTTTGAATATGCAAATCAATATAAATAGCCCTTAAGCTCAGCCTTCTGTGAAAAGACAATGGCAAAAGCACGGGAGGAAATAGAAGAATTTCAGTGAATACCAAGTGGAGGCAAGGAAAAACATACTATTTGTTGGTTTAAACAGTAGTATAAACAACAAAAGGAAGTTGATTGAGTGACATAGTGTGTCAGAGAAACTCGAAAGCTCAAGTTCACAAAATCGCACAGTGCCGAAATAAAAAAGAAGTTGTCAGATATCAAAGTCGCTGTGGAAAGGCGAGTCGTAGCCCACCATCTGAGTGTCATATGAAAGCTTAATAGGGGACAGAGAAAAAAAATAGGCACACAGTGGGAAAAAAGCACAAAATGTCAACTATAATCTCAAAATTTCCACTTTAATCACGTAGTTTATTTTCTCATTAAAGTAGAACATGATAAACTTCATCTTAAAATCGTTTAATTTATGAGTTTTTCAAATCCCATCGTAACTAAAGTAGCATGAAATGCTTTGTTTTGTATTTGATCTTCTATGTGCTCTATGTGTGTGAATCGCTACGTGCTTCTTAAACGGGCCTTCTCTTTCTCTGACAGGACACAGAATCCATTACATTCGTAATATTACAGCTCTCTGAATAATTAAAATACTGAGAAGTATACTTGATATAATTTTCATGATGATAGGAGTTAAAGCAAGTTATTAAACATGGGAACACGGTGGCGCCGTGATTGTTCATGCCTCACGTAAGATGCTTGCTGCGCCATGTGTGACCTACAATAAAATAATTTATTGGAGCAGTACTGTCTCTTTCAAACGTACTAACCTCCTATTCCTGTCCTTAATTTTCTTTCTCAAAATACCCAATCGCCGCACAATTAGCTCTGTAATAGACATTAAGCCATCTGTAAGCTTAGAACACCAATTCTTCAAAACTTTTAAGGAACATTGAAATATCTTCATAGTACATGTTTAATTATTCTATCCATCTATCCTTCCAGTGTCATGCCAGCACTTGCAAGAATACAGCGCGAGGCAGGAACAATCCGTGAACGGAGTGCCAGCGGCTCGCTAGTGCTGCGGCACCGTGTCCTCACATGTTTAATTATTAACAATATAGATTATTTACAGTGAGATAATTGCACTTATAAGTACAAAACGTTCTACAAGGAGCATTTTATGGACTGATTGAGTATGTTTAGAGTTCTTGGGATGAAACTTTTTCTGAACCACGACATCTGTACAGGAAAGGCTCTGAAGCATTTGCCGTGTGAGAGCAGTTCAATAGACAGCATGGCTGAGGCAGCGTGTGCTTGATGATGTATACCGTTAATTCTTTTTCTGATCAGCTGTTGTACAGCTGTGATTCACACTCAGATACAGTGATATAAATACTGTACACCGAGTGGTGCAGTGAGAGTAATATGGAAAAGGATGATCCGCTGTGGCAACCCCTAATGGGAGCAGCTGAAATAAGAAGAAGAAGGTGCAGTGAGAGTAACAACGCTAAAGCAGCTATTATATTTTGAATATTTTGACCCTTCTGTGGACCATTATATTGTTACAGGTTAATTACAATCAGATGCATTAAACTAATAAACAATATGCGGTTAATTTTTAATATTTATTAAGCCGCGTCAGGGATGGGGATCTAAAAATTAAAGGATAACCACACAGGAACAGTAGCTCTGCTTTGATGCTGGGTGTCGCCAGTCTGCAAAACCAAGTGCAGAACTTACATATGCCAGGGTATAAGCTACCGTGGAAATCTGCGTGGCTTTACGCTAAGTTTAGGTTTTATACATCATGATTTGAAAGAGGAAATGTTCTTATGCAACATTTTTGTGTGTACGCACCGTTTATACATGAGGTCCCAGATGTCCCAGCTGACAGGGTTTCTACCTGGAAAAGCTGAATCCAAGTTAACCTGAGCCTGGGCAGGTGAGAAGCAGCTATGGAGACCAGACCCTTTGAGAGCTACAGAGGGCTCAAGGATTCTGGCAATCTTGGGACTGTTACGATGAGCTCTGGTCCATAGCCATAAAAGCAATCAGTGGACTTGGTCTGATGTGACTCTGGGGATGACTGAAGTAAGTTATGAGGAAGAGGATGAATACTCACTGTTTTGTGGAAAAACAGATATAGGGTCATGTGGTAAAGTGAGGTCTATGACTGATCGGCACCATTTTAAATAAATACCACACTCACAGCTTTAACGGGCTTCCCGGGTGCAATTCGGGTGGTCCCACAATTAAATGCACAAGTGTAAAATCGCCTGTGGTCATAATTGATGCCGGGAGCTGCTAATCACCACACCTGTGCCACATCCCCATTTTAAAAGAGAGAAGTGCGAGTGTGAGGGGGGAGAAAAAGAAAAGATTGGTGGAGGTTAAAGGGAGAAAAAAGAGAGTGGACAGGAGATGGAAGGAGCTTGTGTGGAAGTAAATGAGTAAGTGAGTGAGCCGAGGACATCAGACTCATATGAACGAAAGCAGGCAGCTGGGAAAAGGGCCCATGACCAGAAGTGTGTGGCTGATACTCCGTGGAGATCTGTTGGAAGCGGTTGCTCCCGCTGAGTAATTCCAAGGAGCAGGAGCAATCAGGAAGGAGAACGGCTTGCCGTGTAAGGCCACAGAAGTCAGCTGGAGTCGAGGAAGCTTGGAAAGGAGAGCCCCAGGATGGGTGCCCTGGTTGTTAGGGACCCGAGTCTCGGTCCAGCGAGGGAACTTGTACATAGCCAAGGGACAGAAGGCAATCAGACCTGTTGAAGGTCAGCTGCATCTGCTGATAGGGTGACTCCTTTGCTGAAAGGCCTGTCTGGGATAAGCAAGGTAGTCACCAGCTAAAATGAAGGCCCCGGGTTTGTAAAAAAAGGACAGCTTCCAGCCCGTTGATTTTAACCTTGTTTTAATGAATTGTGGTGGACGGCTGGCGGTTATGCCCAGCTGGGATGCCTGAAAGGACCGAGGAGAGAGGGACTATACCTTCACTGGGCCATGACAAGGCAGCCGCCCTGGTCTGTATGGGGGCCATGGTAATCGAGCATGGAAGCTCAACCATATTGGGGCACTGTCACTGTGTTGTGTGTTGGAACTGTAAATAAAACTCTGTGTTTTCAGGACATTCTGTGTCTGCCTGTTTGTGTCCAGACTGTACTACCACAGAATATTTATTGTATTATTTTAACCTCCACTTTTTCACGTTTTTCTAGATTATTTATTTATTAACTTTGGAGCACTGGACTTTGGATACCTGCACCTTCCCTTTGCTTTGTGTGATGTCCTCATTTGTCCAGCTCATCCTGGTCATGACTATGGACGGTGTCGGGTTCAAGAGGCTCCCAAAATTGGAAAAGAGATTATGGAGCAGGACCCGCACCGTCACAGGTCATAAAAAAAGAAAGAGAAAGATAGGATGTGAGATAGAGAAGTGGTTTAGTGGTACTGAAGAGGTGGTCAGTTAGGTGAGTCAGGACAACTACAATTAAAGCAGGGCTTTTGTTCTTATTCCATCTTTCTGTGTTTATTTTATGAAAAATAAATAAACCCCTTTTGAAATATTGTTTGTGTTGACATCATTTTTGGCATGGAGAGAGGAACACCAAAAAGGTACCCAACCGCTGTAGCAATGGGTGAAATGCAACAAGTCTCTCCAGATGGGTTGAGATTTTCTAGAAAGACGTTGTTGGAAAAGAAATCTCAAATTATTGTAGAGTATAAAAACATGTAATGGGGATAATTCATAACTGAACATTAACATTCATATCTTTGGGATTAAAACTGTAGTACCCAGGCAGGCAATGTAAGAGTGTGCAAAATCCACAGACATTGGCTGTATGTTTTGGGCCCAGAATGCTGGATCCATGATGCAGCACCACTAAACACTGTGACACAAAAACATACATCTATATTCACACACACTTTCACACCTCATTGTCATGGGGGTCCCATGCCTCTTTGGCAGTGTGGCATTCTATTGCAGGGCCTGCGCACACATAGCAACCGGGCCAATTTTTAATCAGCATTCAGCCTTCCACCAGAAAATGCTCTACACGCATACAGGGGCAATGTGCAGAATCTGTGTAAAGAACGATTAGATGTGGGGTTCATAAACAACTTACTGCATATGTGAAGCAGCAGGGATAACCATGGTACCACCATGCAGGCCTGAGTAAGAACATCTGGAGAAATAATATTTTGAAATGTAAACAGTTATAGTATATGTAATACATTTATATGGGCTTTGTTGTCCGTATCATACCTTAAATATCCTTAATTTTTTGCTGCTATCTTTTGTTTTAATTTGCCGATCTGCCTACAATAATTCTACCCCACTTCAGAAGTGAAGTGCTCATCTTTAAATAAGTACCAGTCATTAATTCAACTAATGTACTCGAGGCAATTGAAGGTTAAGAGCAGGTTAGGTTGATTAAGGACTCTAAATGGGCACTGGAAGAATGAGTGCATGTGAGTCTGCCCTGCAATAAGACTGGCACCCTTTCCAGGGCTGGTACTTGCCTTATAACCTGTGCTGCAGAACAAACTGTGGCTCTGCATTATGTTTTGTTGGACTGAACACATACTGGGAATAGAGTAAAGTTGAATTCATCTCAACTTTGGATTGTTTTGACTTGACACAGCAAGTGGATTTTCCCACTCATACTAAGGGTCATATTTTTGACTTGCTTTGTTCAAATGGCTTGAATAATGTCTCTGTCTCAGGTTCACTCTCTGGTTTTTCTGATCATAAGCTTATTGAATGTAACTTTAGCATTATTACCACTACATCTGTCAAGAGAAAGTCTGTCTCCTATCGCAACATCTGTTAATTCTGATTTGTTTGCTGCTTCCCTTCTGTTTTCGTTTCTTTCTGAATTGCATAGTCTTCCCTCTCCTGAAAACATGGTTTCCCTTTATAACAGCTGTGTTTCCCAACAGTTAGATAACTTTACTCCTTTAAGAACTAGGCATGTTCCAGCCTCTCGCTCCTGTCCCTGGTACACCGATGTGCTCAGAGCTATGAAAACTAGCCGGCGTCTTGAACGGCTTTACAAGAAAACGGGCCTCATAGTTCACTCACAGCTTTACACTGAGCACATACTTAAATATAGGGATTCCTTTAACACTGCTCGCTCCAACTATTATTCCTCTCTCATAAATGGTGCTAAGACTAGGCCTAGAACCCTTTTTAGAACTGTTAATAAACTCCTCCAACCCCCTCCTCTAGCATGCCCCAATACAGCTGAACAGTGTCAGGTTTTCTTACATTTCTTTAATACCAAAATTGATCAAATCTATCACAGTTTCCACTCTACAACTCAATCACTCACTCATTCTGATCTGCCATCTCCATCATCAAGACTCACTTGTTTCTCTCCTGTTGACTCTCTTGCCATCTCTGAACTTATTAATAAGTCTAATTCCTCCTCCTGTCTGCTTGATCCTGCCCTCACTTCTCTGCTTAAGACATGCTCATCCATAATTAGTATTCCTTTTGCCTCATTGGTAAATGCATGTTTCATTTCAGGTTCTGTCCCTACTGCCCTCAAAACTGCTGCAGTTACCCCAATCCTTAAAAAACCTGACCTGGATTCTTCCTTTCTCTCCAGTTACAGGCCCATCTCTGATCTCCCTTTTTTGGCTAAGGTGATGGAACGCGTGGTTGCTACACAACTTCATGCTTTTCCACTAGATAATACACTCTATGAGCCGTTTCAGTCTGGCTTTCGTACACAGCACAGCACTGAGACAGCTCTTCTCAGAGTAGTCAATGATCTTCTCCTGTCTGCAGATTGCGATTTCCTTAATATTCTCCTCCTTCTTGACTTAAGTGCAACATTTGACACTGTTAATCATGAAATCCTCCTGTCACGTCTCTCTGCTGTAGGCATCTCTGGCTTAGCCCTTCAATGGGTCACATCATATCTTTCTAATAGGCAACAGATTGTCACACTCGGCCGATATAAATCCTTCACCTCTCCTGTGTTGCATGGTGTCCCTCAGGGTTCAGTCCTTGGGCCATTACTTTTTTCTACTTTATATCCTTCCTTTGGGTCAGATTATTCGCAGACATGCCCTTAACTTCCTCTGTTATGCAGATGATATACAATTATATCTTAGTACAGACTCCCCTACAGATTCATCTCCCAGCACACTCACTGACTGCATCACTGATATTAAGCTATGGATGGAAAAAAACTTTTTTAAACTGAATGCCAATAAAACTGAAGTGTTACTGGTAGGTCCAAAATCCCAACTTTCTAAGGCATCCACTTTCTCTGTTTCTGTTGATGGTACACTTGTCAAACCTGCTCCTGTTGTCAGAAATCTTGGTGTTTTGTTTGATTCATCACTTAACTTTGAGCTACACATTAGGTGTCTTTCCAAAATTTCATTCTATCATCTCCGTAAC
Organism: Polypterus senegalus; assembly: GCF_016835505.1. Taxonomy (NCBI): domain Eukaryota; kingdom Metazoa; phylum Chordata; class Cladistia; order Polypteriformes; family Polypteridae; genus Polypterus; species Polypterus senegalus. The sequence goes on from NC_053155.1 coordinate 78,808,301, forward strand.
ATTGCCCACCTCTGTCCATTTGTGTCCTTTAATGATACTCAAACTCTGGTTCATTGCTTCATAATGTCTTGTATTGATTATTGTAATTCCCTCTTCATCAGTCTCCCTGCAAAATCTATACAGAAGCTACATTACATTCAGAACTCCGCAGCCAGAGTCCTCACCCACACAAAGCGTTTTCCTCACAGCTCCCCTGTTCTCTCCCACCTTCACTGGTTACCAGTTTCATCAAGGATTAAATTCAAGATTCTGCTTGTCACCTTCAAAGCCCTACATAACCTTGCTCCCCTCTACCTCATTCAGTTACTAGCTCCATACACTCCTTGTCACTCTCTCAGGTCCTCGAGCAGTAATCTCCTTACTGTCACCAGATTCTCCACCCTGGGAGGCAGGTCCTTCAGTGCTATAGCCCCTCAACTCTGGAACTCTCTTCCTCAGTCTCTCCGAGATTGCTCCTCTTTCTGCAGTTTTAAATCTCAACTGAAAAGATCCCTCTTCTACGAACTTTTATCATCTGTGTAATTATTTTTTTACTCTGTATGTAAAGCGACCTTGGGTTTGTGAAAGGCGCTCAATAAATGCAACTTATTATTATTATTACTATTATTATTAATGTAAGCTGAACCTAGTAATGTCAGGAGAGTACAAGATCACAATATGACTTGATGGGATGCCAATCCATGTCAGACAAGAATACCTGCTGTACCTTTGGCCTGAATGTAAAGCTGAGTGCATAATTTTTCATCACTTAATGCATTTTAACGTGTCCTCTATGACTGTGAGTAGGAGTAGAGTGACTACTTTCTACAGAACAATCAAAAGCCGACAAAGGTATATTGAGATCTCTGCCCGGAAATCCTTTAGAATACAGAAAGTCCAAAAGGTCAAGTGTCATGCAGTTCCCATACATCTGAGTAGGGAGGAAATTGAAAAAGGCCTGAGATGGAGCCGAAAACGGGAGGCAATCTGCTTCCTTGGAGAATGTCTTGAAAGGATCAGATACCAAAACAGATCCAATCTCTGAACAGTTTATACCTCTTAGACCTGGAAAGTTATCAGTAGTCCAGGCATTCTCAATAGGCAAAGGCAATTCAATCTTTTATTTAAGACTACTTAGGCCGTCTATGATTCACTGTGATAAGAATGCCTTGATAGATTAGCTCAGTATTTAGTTAAATTGTAAATAATAAATAACTACAGAGGCTGAGCAATGAAATGAAAAATGCATGAGCTGAACACAGCTGTAGGGCACTCTATTTTGCCCTGTGCATTCAAGTCATCACAATACCAGCCAGCAGAAGATATATTAGCTAAAGCTGATCTTGAGCATTGGATTGTTAGCTTTCTGCCATGCTGGAGATGCAGAACAGTTACTGTTTTAAAACATAAAAAAGCATCAAATCTAATGAGAGCAGGTCATTCAGCTCAAAACAGTTTAACAGTTTCTTCTTGGCACTGCTTCTCTAAAATAATATCAAGTTGAGACTGCACTGCTTGCCAAATTCTTTGTTTGAAGAAATATACATGTTGTTGAAATATTTGTATAAAATTGCCTTTTGACCAGCTTCCATTTAGATTAGATCATCAGATTAGATTAGAAAAACTTTATCCCAAGGGGAAATTCTACACATACAGCAGCAGAGAAATGAAAGCAGACTCACATGACACATAATACAGCCAATCAATCAATCAATCAACCAACCAATCAATCAATCAATCAATCAATCAATCAATCAATCAATCAATCAGTATGTTGCAAAAATACTTAAAGAATAAGTCAGGAGGAAGCACTAAATTACCTGATAGGAGTGGGTAGAAAAGACCCCCAAAGGCACTTCTTAGTACACTTTGGTGGAATGAGCCTGTGGGTATAAGTGCTCCAAGAGAGCACCTCCTGGAAGGGTTGGAGGGGATTTTTCATGATGATATCCAATTGTGCTACCATCTCCTTTTCCACAACTGCTTCCAGTATGTCCAGGGTTCACCTTGTGATGGAGCGGGTTTTCTATTATGTCTAAGCAGGTATTGTGCTTCTTTTGAGGTTAAGTTGACTCCCCAGGTGACTGTAGCGTAGAACAGCAAACTGGCTACTATGGATTGATAGCACATTTCCAGCAGCTTGCTGCACACATCAAAAGCCCTGAATGTCCTTAAGAAGTACAGTCTGCTCTGGCCTTTCTTCTACGGTGGCACAGTGTTGTCAGTTTATACAAAAAGCAATTCTGAATTCTCTTTAATCTGGGTTAGGGAAATGGAACATTAGAGCCTATCTCAGCAGCATCAGGCACAAGGCAGAAACCAGTTCTGAATAGGGCACCAGTACCCTTAAATGGTTTATTTATTTGTAAAAATGAGTTTCAAGTATATCAGTATTTCCCACAGTAAAATTGAGAATACTCAGTTATGGTATGTAAATAATGGAGAGCATGAAACTTACAGGGTTTGGGGGGATGGCCACCCCATATACTGAAAAGTAGCAAATAAACTGTGAGTTTACAAATGCGCTCAAAACAGAACTGAATACAGCAGGTAGACAAAGGCTTTTATATGGTGGGGACAGGTAGGGGATGGTCTGGGGTGGCTGGAAGAGGAAATGACTCCTGTGGTAGGTGGGTTCTGAAGGTAGTTAGTCATCAGGAAAGGCTGGAAGTGATGTTATCAGAAGGTGGGCTTACAGTGACATCAGTGCTTGGTTGGTTCTTCAGCTGGTCTACAGAGGGACAAAAGGAGGGATGGTTAAGTGTCAGCCCCAACTCTTGGTCCGGCTGAGCAACCACATTATTTGAGCCTACCAACCTTCTCCCAAGCACACACGCGTGATAAGTACAAACCAACAATGGTATATCATCTAGCTTTAGCCCATTTCATTGTTCCATGTTATACTTTTAATCTGTAAATAAGAATAGGATGGATAAATAGATAGATAGAACATAATAACATTGTGTTATCCATAATGAAGTGAAATTAAAAGGAACCGACAGTTTGTATCATAATCTCTGAAGCATAACTAACAATACAAGTGCACTAGCTATAGGGATTAGCATACAATACATAGTGTAGATCACAAGAAAAAAAATATTAAATATGCAATTATTCCTCCGTGTTTACCTTTACAAGAATCATAGGGTAGACATTTACTACTACATCCTCACCTTTGCTGGTTATTGTGTACCTCTCTTACAAATTAATATTAGAAGTCTTTTTGTGTGAAAGAATTTGGGATGATCATACTGTATCATAGGTCACCTTACCTTTCATTTTTATGTATTTTGCATTCTGCTCTGACAATTAATTAGCAACAACTGCAGCATTGCTCTCAATGAAGAAGGTTTTCACACACCAAAAAAGGCAAATTTCTCCATGATTGTTCACTCTGCAACCATATTCATTAGTAGATGATCATAGTCTGGTATACTAGCCTGTCAGACATTCAACTTTTTTCTGAACCTATGTATATACTTAAGAACCATAAGCCTATTCTGGCAGCAGTTCTGTAAGCTGATATTGGACCGTCAATGGGCTCATTCACTCACACATTGACAGCCACACTGGGTTCATTCAGAATCACCATTTTTATGTAACCTGGAGCACCTCGAAAAACATTAATGCTAATATGGGAAAAAGGAGCAGACATAAGAGACACAGAACAAAACAGAATGAGTTAAAAGAAATCTGAATGGCAGCTTTTTTTTACATTTTTCTTTTCAGTAATTGCCACTTTCTTGCAGTTAGCCAGAAGGAACTTGCAATTTAATTAGGCATTTCAAGTTTTACAGTATTCATCTTGTCCTGCTGGTCAGCAGGGATAGCTAGTTATTGCCCATCAACTCCTGGCCTTCATTTTAACTCGACTCTCCTATTCCAGGGCCAGCATGAGACTCACTCTGCTACCTTGCCCAATCTTCAGACTGCTTCTCCCTCCAGTCAACCCAGCTACTCTCAGTATTATCCTCACCAACTGGACAGAGAATTCTTAGTGTCCAGTCATCACTGGGAACAACCCTGTCTGCCACCCTTCCCCTGTGCAGTCTTCTACCAGAAATTCATATCTGGTAGTTTTCCTCTCAAAGACCTCCTCACAACCTTCTTAACATGGTACCATCAGCTCAATGAAGATGGTATTTTGTGGCTGAGAGGATCTGATCATAATGCTTCTTGAACAATCTGTGGAAGCAGCAGGTTTCTCCCAAGGTCTGCTGTCATATCTCATGATGGACCTTTATTCCAAAAAGAATCTTTCATTTTTTTAATTTACTTTGTACAATTTTCACCCTGCTTGACAAATGCAATTAACTTTTCAGATCCTCCTGGAGCTTGATGGATCTTCTGTTTTTATTGCTCCAGGATATCCATAGGTTACAAAGGGTCTTCGTCCTTTTTTGTGACAATCTGCACCTCCCTAGGGACAATGCTTCTCTGCACCTTGAGAGGATGTTACTCTTTCCTCCACAAAGCTTGCACAATGGATCCTCCCTCATGTCTCACTTAAATAGATTCACTAGTGGTGGTATAGTGTCCACCAAAGGAAAAACAGAAAAACATTATTAATGCATTCTTGCCAAGTTTTCAAAAAGCTTTGGACATATCCTCTAAGAGGGAGAATTTGTTTTATTTTTAATAAACTCTTCCTACTAAATATGATCATCCCCTTTTTCAGAACAGCCTTTACACCCTTTGTTTTTAAGTAACTTCTACATACCTTATAATGGAATCCACTTTGTATTTTTTAACAGCACGTTAGTCTTCTTTCCAGGATAGCTCACTGATGTTCAGTTGCTCCTTTGTTGTTTCTACTTTGTTACCCCTTATAGTTTTTGATAAATCTTCCTTCCTGTGAATTTCCACATACAGTAGGTCTCTGTAATGTATACTGTATCTCCACATTGTACTTTGTATATAACAGTCGTCCTGACCTGTTTTCCCCTGCAGAAATTTTAGTAAGCCTGAATGGATCCTTGATAAATGGTGGCCTCTTTCTCTCCTGTTCTCTCTTCTCCTTTCTTATATTCTTTGCTCTGCTCATTCTGCAGAGCTGCTGCCTCAGGCCTATAATTAGCTCTCCTATTCCCTGCTGTCTTAAAATTGTGTATTCAGGTCTCTCTTCTTAGGGGGTCTCTCTCTCTCTCTCTCTCTCCTACTTTTTACGTTCCCCAGAACACTATTCCTCTTGCTTACTTGGTACCAAAGTATTTCTTTGCCATGTTGTAAATTATTGCTGTCAGTGTATTCACCTTCTTTAAACTTGCTGTCACTATCCACATTAAAGGAACACAGTCATCTAAGAAAAAAGAGCCTGCTCTGGCCTTTCTTATGCAGTTCCTTTGTGTTCCAAGACCAGTTCACCCTGTCATTGATGTGGATCCCCAAGTTCTTATAGGAGTGGAAGACCTCTAGATCCATTTGCTGAAGAGTGACAGACCATAGAGGCTTGTTTTCTTGACAGTAGATTCATTAATCACTAGAAACTAATATTAAAGAGATATACGGTTAACAAATTGGTAGCACTGTAACTTTTTGAACATTTTTTCTTGAAATGTCAAAAAACATCAGACATATAGTACATGTTTTTGTGTGGAGTACATCACATTTTACATGTGCTGACACCAATAAATTTGATTCATTGGGAAACCTATGTTTAATGTATTCCAGGTAAAAATAAAAGCCATAAATGATCTTTCAGAAACAAAGAACCAAACTCACACTGTATTTTATATTATACACAATGTATAAACAGCGGTATATGGCGTGTAAGCCCAATAACTCCAAAATGAATCGTAGAAGGTGAATCTCAGAGTGTATGAGAACAAGGGGCAACCACTAAGAAGGATATCAGGGAGGTTAAAAGACAGTTGGAGAGGAATATAGCAGATAAGGTGAAAGACGACCCAAAGAGATTCTTTCAGTATTTTAGTAGTAAAAGATTAGTTAAGGAGGAGGAGGTGAAGTACATCAGGAATAGAAAAGGGGAATTAAAAGATACAAACAGTGAAATAGCAGACACGCTAAGCTTGCATTTTTCTGAGGTCTTCATAAGTGGAAAGTGGATAACCTCCCAGAGGTAAACGGGACTACTAAGGAGGTTCTGATTGATATGGAAATTGCAGAGAGAGAAGTGTTGCTCAGATTAAATAGGCTGAAATCAAACAAATTTCTGGGAATGGATAATATTTACACTCAAGTTCTTAAGGAGGCTATATATGAGGGGCAGTCAAAAAGTTTCCGGAATTGTGATATCACAGGAGAGTGAGAGATCAGATTATGCACACATTGTTGTGGAAGTGAGCACAGCATGTCCGTAGACCAGTTACAACAGGTCTGGATTGGTTTCAGCCTGTAGTATTGTTTTAATTACCATTTGAGTTAGACATGTGCATAGTCATTGCAGTTTGAACAACGTGCAAACATCATAAATTCAGCTTCAGGTACGCTAGCAAGTACCCTATGCAGTATATGCAGTGATTGCAGTATATAGTACATTAGGTAATGCCGTCATCAGACTCATTTTTGCATTTTTGATTTTGAAAATCTAAATATCATAGAGCAACACACATACAACTAAATGGCCAACAGCGAAAACATCTTAGGAAACCTTTACTGAGAGAACTTGGAACAAAATAAAAACAATGGTAAATTACATAGACTATGTACCTCAAATTTTTTCTGTAAATTAGACAATCCGTATGTCTGCTCCTCAATCTGCATTTCCAGTTATGCCTGTTTCTTTTCTTTGTACTTTAAGAACATAGTATGGCAAGAGTCAGGAATGCAGTTCTTTTCTTTGTTGATATTTTGAGAAGCCTGTGGTCTTCTTTTTTTTGAATGGGTAAAAATGTCTTTTGGGGCCATGTACATGTACAGTCAGAGGCTGAGTATCCAGGTAGTGGCATGACATTTGGACCAAATGTGCTTATACAGTTCGAACACATATATGACTGGCAACGTTATCATGTAGTGTGAATCAGTGCTTGACCATGATTCCTAAAAATCTCATGAGATTTTTTGATATAAAACTGCCATTTGTCCCTTAAAGTTTGTAGCACTACAATCAAAGAGTAGGTGCAGGTGGTATAGAGGGGGTCATTTTTCAGCACTGCTACTGGGAACTGGAAGTCAATGGAGCAGAGCAGATTACCAAGATGAGAGCTGGAACGCATTTAAGAGTGCCTGTATTCAACAACTAAAAACAGCGCTTGCTAACCATTGAGTTTTATTTCTGCCTTGAGGTTCACTGAACTTTCTCTTTCCATTTCATATTGCGATCATGTCTCTTTTCTCCTGTCCAGGACACCAACCTGTCTTCAGTTAACCATTCAACCTATTGGTTAGTGCTGCTATTTGCATGGTCTGTCAATTACACCTGCTATGTCCTTTATTTGTATAAAGCACATTCTCAGAACATCATGTACTGTATATTAGCATAATATGAATAAATATCTGTAATTAATCAAAAAATTAAAAAAACAGGCGTCAGCTAATTTTCTTTTCTGTGACATCACAAAATTCAGATTAAATCCTTTAAGGCATTTTTGCACTTCTGGGATTTTTAGTTTTTCTATACCATCCTGCCAAATTTCAGCAGTTTGATAAGTGAGTGAGTGACTAAACTTTGAATTTTATATACTGTATATACTAGGGGGTTACCCCCACTTGCTTTGGTCACCATCCCCCCTTTTCTGCGTTACGCACCAGCCACAGTGGGGGGCTGAACACACCCCAAGGAGACGTGGTCGCTCCTCCGAAACCCCTTATTAAATGGCGATACAATGGAAAGCAAATACAGTTTTTTTTAACCTCTTCTTTGCATCTCGTGCGGCGCTTTGAACATTTAAAGCCTGTACAGCAGCTGTCCTACACTTCATCCTTTATTTGAGGCCCCGGGCGTGGTTAAATGTCTTGGCACAAAGTCTCGTTTCACGGGACATGAGTTCTTGATATATTTTAGTTTATAATTTAAAAACGGAATAAGAATCTGAAAATCTAACAACATCACATTAAATTTCGATAAACTCTGAAAAGAAATATACCAAACATATATATGTAGGTTTTAAAATAAGCCCAATTTATAGCGTGACAAAAACGTCACATAAAATCGTTACACTTTTAGTTTTAGGATTTTATATATATAGAGTAGATATATATATATATATATATTTTTTTTTTAATTTTCGCAAGGGTGTGCATGTTAATATTTATTTATTTGGCCAATACTTTTATCTAAAGCAACTTACAATATTTGAGATACAATTGGTTACATTTATTTTTTCCAATTGGAGCACAAGTGGGTGAAGTGACTTGCTTAGGGTCACGGGTGGGATTCAAATCCACAACCTCAGGGTTTGAAGTCCAAAGCTTAACCACTGTGCCACTGACACTAGATTAACATTTGAGCATGAGTGTTTCATCTAATGGACTGGACTCATAGCAAGGCTACCAGGACCCTAAAATAGATTAAGGAGGTTGGATAATAATTGAGGACTGTAGCATAAAATTCCCTAATTATTTTAATCCAGAATAAAGTCATGGGGTACCAGACTCATGACTATTTACTTATTCTTGCATTTGAGAATGTCACTCATGTATTCCTCATATAAAGTTTTCATGTCTAACTGAAAATATTCAGCATAAACAAATATGAAGGCATCATTTCTGGTGTATCATAACTTTTTCATTGTATTTAGGAGTGACAATTTTTGAAAAGATGTTTATATCAAAGCATAAACTGTACATAAGTATTTTGTATACTGTTCAGTATGAAAGTTACATATTATTAAAAACTGAATCTTAAATCATTCCACAGATTGCCTCAGCTGACCGCTGCCATAGAACTTGTGAACAAGATATCCAAACAGTTGGCAGAACGAAAGAATGAAGCAGTTATGGAAATCAACAGTACCTTTGAAGAGTTGGAACGAGTGTTACATGATCGCAAGAACACCCTCATAAACGATCTAGAGAACATCTTCAGTGCCAAACAGAAGGTAAAATATGTGTGAAAACCAGAATATTTTTGAATTTGAGCTCTTACCTTTGCTTTAACTGGAAATGTCTTAGTGTGCATTCATTTAAGACAGCATCTCACTTTGCTCAGTGATGCCAATATTTTAAGTCCACACTAGTTTTATAGATTGCCTCTACCATGCACCTGTACTCTAACTGTCTATCTGTACTATCTGACTCCAGAAGACAGGCGAGGTAATGCATTTAGGAAACACACACAGACTGCTAATTACCTGACACCGGTCAAAAGACTAAATAGGTTAAAGAAAATACTTGCATCCTCTTCGTCTACATCCTACATTTATGATTGATCTGTTAGGTTCAGCCTCAACCAATTAATATATCCATCCATCCATTATCTAACCCGCTATATCCCAACTACAGGGTCACAAGGGTCGGGTGGAGCCAATCCCAGCCAACACAGAACAAAAGGCAGGAAAGAGAAAGGACTGAGTTTGTACAGCTAGATAGATAAATAGATAGACAGAATCGAAAACATATAGAGCATATTCTAATATTAAATGCTAACTACAAAATGTTACCAAGACTTCCAAATAAAAAGGGGAAATTTTTCATCCATTATCCAACCCACTATATCCTAACTACAGGGTCAAGGGGGTCTGTTGGAGCCAATCCCAGCCAACAAAGGGCGCAAGGCAGGAAACAAACCCCGGGCAGGGCACCAGCCCACCGCAGGGCACACACATGGGATAATTTAGAATCACCAATGCACCTAACCTGCATGTCTTTGGACGGAAACCAGAGTACCCAGAGGAAACCCACGGGGAGAACATGCAAACTCCATGCAGGGAGGACCCAGGAAGCCATCCCAGGTCTCCTATCTGCGAGGCAGCAGCGCTACCACTGCGCCATCGTGCTGCCCCAATTAATATATGCCACCATGCAAATGAGTTAAATCTGACAACAATTTCCTTGTTAAGAGGAGTACACATTTACTCTGTATCTTGTGGTATGCAGGCATACCTACTTAATGCAAACCACACACCCTCATATTTAAACTTTAAATAACTCCATTGGATGCAAACAAATAAATAAAGAGATAATTTGACATGTTTAGTCTCACATCTAGCTGGTTACCCCTTGTGTCAGTATTATAATCCTGAACCAATTGTTTAAAACAGACTTTCAAAGTCCTTGACGTCTAACTCGCCCTTGTTTGCTAGACTCTGTCTACCGCCTTTTCCCACTTCTGTCATATCTCAGCTCGCTCCCAATTTGCTTGTCCTTTTTTCTCATGAACTTGAAGCGATGTTGCAGGTGCCTATCACAGTTTATGGTGTCCTGTTCGAAGTGAACTAGAGGCTTAGCTGGAGGTGAAGTGCAAGGCATTCCAAGAATATTTAATAGTAGCTAATAATATAATTAGAAAGCGTGAATGCTCCTTGTGCTGTTCTTCAGATATTATCCTTCTTTATTTTTTTAGTGTATTTCTCTGTTTCTGAATTTATTCACTAAAGTTGCACTTTTTGTTTTTATGTTGCTGTCTTTTCTTGCTGTACATCACATCTGTATGCGCAGACTCAGTCCCCAATACGGTTTAACTGTAGGACCTGGAGGAAATCAAGAACATTTTGATTGTTGTTTCAAATGCTTATTATACATCATTCATATTTTTATTGTTAATTTGGTGACATCATCTTGTTACCATCATATCTACTTGGTTTTAATAGCTCCTGCCATTTTTGTATGCTTATTTTCATGGGTGCTGCCACTTTGGAGCTGTGGATATCGTCTGCTAGTAGGCATATCATGCACACGCTAGACAATGCGTTATGTCGTGATGGTTTTATAATAAAAGCTGGCCAAGAGCATTAAACTGTGTCTAAACTTTGAGAAATTGAAGGAATACTTAATAAAATGACTAGTGCTGAAACATTTATGAAATTAAAGGAAGAGACTAGTGCTCAAACCTATAAGCTTTTTAGGAAAAAGACTTTGCTTTTGACTTTCAGTTTCTGACATCAGGTTTAGGGTGTAGCCCCTTCAGTGAATAATCTCATGACTTGTGCAACAACATCAACTACAGGGCCTTCAGAAAGCATTCAGATCCCTTCACTTTCTTCACTTTCTGTTTTACTGTAGTCTTATGCTAAAATCATTTTAATTCATTTTTCCCCTTTTTTAACAGCACTCAATACTCCTGAATGACAAACCAAAAACAGGAATTTAGAAACTTTTGCAATTGTATTAAAAATAATAAAAAAAATATCAAATTGACACAGGTATTTAGACCCTTAACTCAGTATTTAGTTGAAGCCCTTTTGACAGCAATTAAAACCTGAAGTCTTCTTGGTTCTGATGTGACAAGCTTTGCACACCTGGATTTGGGGATTATCTGCTTTTCATCTCTGAAAATCCCCTCAAGCTCTTTCAGGTTGGATGGAGACTGTCAGTGAACAGCTATTTTGAGGTTCAAGAACATTCACAAAGTTCACAGTAAGCCACTCCTTTGTTCTCTTTGCTTTCTGCTTAGGGTCATTGTCTTGTTGGAAGGCGAATATTTGGCCCTATCTGAGGTCCAGAGGTTTTTATTAAGGATATCTCTGTGTTTTGCTTAATTTCAGCTTTCCTTTCATTAGTCTCATGGTCCCTGCCACTGAAAAACAACTCCACCACATGCATGATATTGCAGCCACCATTCTTCACTGTTGGAATGGTATTGCACAGATGCACAGATGATGATGAGGAGTGCCTGGTTTTGTCAGGACATAATGCTTAAAATTTAACCCAAACAGTTCAATCTTGACTTCATCATACCAGAGAATCTTCTTTCTCTCAGCCTCATAGTCATTTAGTTGCCTTTTTGCAAACCATAAAGTGCAGATTAGTGGAGTGCTGCAGAGCTGGTTGCCCTTTGTTTCTCCCATCTCCACACAGGTTCTCTGGAGCTCACCTAGCATGACCAGAGGGTTCTTGGTCACCTCAGTTACCATGTCTCCCTCAGTTGCTCAGTTTGGCTAGGCAGCCAGCCCTAGGAAGAACTGTAGTTTCTCCAAACTTATTCCATTTAAAAATTACGGAGGCCACTTTGCTCTTGGGAACCTTCAGTGCTGCAGAAAATCTTTTACAGCCTTTCAGAGATCTGGGCCTTGACACCTTCCTGTCTTCAAGATCTGCAGGCAATTACTTTGACCTCATGGCTTGGTTTTTGCTCAACTGTGGGACAGTTGTTTACCTTTCGTAATCATGTACAATACGTTGAAATGTCCACTCCAAATAAGGTGTAGAAGCATCTCAACAATAGGCAATAGAATGGGATGGACCTGAGCCAAATGTCAAGGGTCTTAGCCAAGAAAGTAAATACCAATATGATATTTCAGTATTATCATTCCAGGGCATGGGTGTTGAACTCCGGTCCTGGAGGGCTGCTGTGGCTGCAGGTATTCATTCTAACCATCTTCTTCATTAGTGACCCATTTTTGCTGCTGATTAACTTCTTTTGCCTTACGTTTTAATTCACTTGACTCAGGCCCCTTAGTTGTCTCTTTTTCATTTATTAGCAGCCAAATAATAATGAGATACAAAACAAGCCGCCACATGACCAGGTCACCTCTGCCCATTACACAATATCTGGAAATAAAGAAAAAATCAACAGTTTTGGAAATGTCTGCTGTGTCAGAATGACAGCAGCAACAAGCAATGGAATTAAATAATGGTTTTATTTAACAGCGAGAATGGGCTTCTCATTAAGAAATTGGTTAGAGTTTGAAATCTGACGTTTGCTGGTCATCTGTTGTCTTCTTTCACATCTCATTTCTGTTTGGTTGTCATTTAATGAAGAAAGGAATAAATTCAGAGGACTGAATCCTTAAAATCAGGGCTAATAAAATGAAGGGAAAAAGAGTTAATTAGTAATGAAAACTGGTCATTGATTAGGAAAAGGGTCAGAATGAAAACCTGCAGCCACTGCGGCCCACGAGGCCTGGAGTTTGACACAAAAAATGAAACAATTTTAGCACAAGGCTACAATATCACAAGATATGTAAAAAGTGAAGGGGTCTGAAAACTTTGTGAATGCACTGGATCCCTCTGGAAACCCTTAAAGAAATATATTTATTAATCTATGCCTCCTGATATTACAAGCACTTAGAATGGACTCAGCATTTATCCTTTTTGAGCATAACATATACTCTGCCAAAGGTAGCAATGTGGAAAAAATGGTGATTTATGTGCAATGTGTTTTGAGCTAGTCTTTAGCGTGGCAGATGCCATATGAAAAAGTTTGCTTTGATTCACTTTGTGTTTACAAATACTATGTCTCAAATTTTTTTTCTTTTAGGTTTTGCATACCCAATTGACATCTCTCCTGCAAGGCCAAGAAAATATCCAAAGCAGCTGCCGCTTTACAGAGCAAGCCCTTAGCCATGGCAGTGCTACTGAAGTACTGCTTGTGCGCAAACAGATGAGTGAGAGGGTCAATGCTCTGGCCCGGCAGGACTTCCCTGAAAGACCACATGAGAATGACCACCTTGACTGCCTCCTGGAGACAGAGGGACTTCGACGATCCATTCAAAACCTTGGTGTGCTTCTGACCACCAGCTCTGTAGGCCACACTAGTGTGGCAACAGGAGATGGACTGAGACATGCCCTTGTAGGACATCAGACAACCGTCACAATCACGACAAAGGATAAAGATGGCGAACTGGTTAAAATGGGCAATGCCATTATCCGTGCTGAAATTACAGGACCTAATGGTTTCTATACTGAAGCAGAAGTGGTGGACAACAAGAACGGCACCTATGAAATTGTCTATACACTTAAATCAGAGGGTGAGTTCACCCTTTCATTGCTGCTCTATGATCAGCCCGTACGTGGCAGTCCTTTTCGCTTACGCTGCGTGAAAGCGTCTGAAGTACCACAGTCTCCAGATGACGTTAAACGGCGTGTCAAGTCACCCAGTGGTGGTGGTCATGTTCGTCAGAAAGCTGTCCGAAGGCCCTCCAGCATGTACAGTTCAGGAAAGAAAAAAGAAAATCCTATTGAGGATGAAATGATCTATAGAGTGGGTGAGTATAAGACATTAAGGATAAAAAGTCTAGATGTTGAGCAGCAGATAACTATACAGTATTTAAAGCTAGGTGTGGTGATAAGGGACTCAAGAAATATCAAATCGATTGATGCTGGCTTGTGTAATTAATCATTCAGTCTTGTTAATCTTGCTAAATCGAACTACACTTTATTGCCTCTGTAATTGAGTCTACTAGCGTGTATATAAGCGCAAACGTGTCTGTCCTAGGAACGACTGCTGCCCTGTCTAGAGTTGATTCTTTTCATTTGCCTGAACCTGCCAGGAAAGTCTCCAAGTCCCCAGATCCCTGAAAAGTGGATTAAATAAGTTCAGTAACCTAGTGAATTTTGGGATGTAACAAGAGTTTAGCACAACATGCTGGCACCATGGTTAGTGATGCTGTCATGCAGTGTCGTAGCCAAGAGTTCAAAGCGGAAATACTGTAGAAAATCTTACTTTGTATTAATTTACCTCAAGGGTATGCTAGCATATAACATATGCACTAATCTAAAGTGTTTTAATTATTGTGACACTTTACTGTCCTTGAAAACAAATGCACTGCATTGCACAGTTCACCTGGCCCCTGGAGGCTTGGCTACAAGCAGCTAGCTTCCCGAAAGCTACATTTACAAACTTTACTTTACTTTGGCAGTGGTTCTTACATTTTGGCTATACTTTTCCATCCATCCGCTATATCCTAACTATAGGGTCATGGGGGTCTGCTGGAGCCAATCCCAGCCAACACAGGGCGCAAGGCAGGAAACAAACCCCGGGCAGGGCACCAGCCCACCACAGGGCTACACTTTTTATTTGGTAAATTTACCTATAGTCTTAAACTTTGAAACATATAAATTGTCATATGTACCAACAGTATCTCCACCTGCGAAGTTGGCTGTGGCAAAATGTTCAGTCTTATTGCTGAGCTTAACGTAATATGTGGCAAAATACACAGATATGAAGGAGTTACAACACATTGAAGATAAGAAAATAAGCGGAGACACAAAGAGGATTATGTGCATCATGTAGCTGCCCATGGGGACTGGTAGTGAACATGTGGTGAATTTTAAACAACGCCCAACAAAGACAAATCTTATGCCGTAGGGGCTGGGACCTGCTTAGAAAACATGGACATGTCAAGGCACGAGCTTACTTTCTCCAATGATGCCATGATTCATGTTATTATTAACTTCACCAGAGTAAGTTTATTATTGATCTATTTTAGCTGTATCATGATTACCTGACTAGCCGGTTATGTCAACGTGATTTGACATACGTGAGATCTCATTGGTTTCATGAAATGACAAAATCCTTTTCTGTCAACTGTGCAGTTTATTGAAGCAATAAACTGTTAAGATTACTGAAACGCATGACCGTAATTGCAGGCCTAAGATTTTTTTTGCACATTTATGGACTCTTTATCTCCTTTGTTAATATTTTGTGCCAGATACCTGCAGACACGCAAGATGCAGACCTACTGTACATGAATAAAAAACCCAAGTTCTCTCAAGCTGTGAAAAGAACTGGTGTTCTTTCCTCAGAAATCCTAGGATACACTTACTTAAAGTTTTGTTTTGTTGTCATAAACACATCTTACGTAAAGGCATGCTTGACAAAGCACTCTGAAACATGCTTCGCTACGCTGCTCTGAAATGGACACATTTAGTAAGCTTTTCAAGAGTTTTGTTTCCTGGTTGGCTTATTGCCTTGATTGCAACTGTATGTCACCTAGTGAGACATGCCTTTAATCAGAGGGGTTATGCGGGGTCTAGGGCTGACCAACCCCACACGGGGCCAGTTACATCAAATGCTGTTACCAGTATGTGTGAACTGTATAAACTTGTTAACATACACCGGATTTTCTCATTACAGTATTCAGCTACATTTTTGCAAGATAACATGCAGACTTTATGAAAATATAACTGGAGAATGTAACTTGACAGATCCGCTCAAACGGGGCACTCGCCCCACTTGCCACCCCCAAATGCCGTTTAATTTACATTCTTATTTACCTGATGTCTTTATCTGGGGTGATTTACAACATTTGAGAGATGCAATCATTTTTCCAGTTGGAGCACAGGCAGGGCAAGTGACTTGCTCGTGGTCACACAGTGTCAATAGCAGGATTTGTCTGATCAAAGCCTTAACCACTACAACCACAACTAGGATTCTTATAGATAAGAAAACTGAATTAGATCACTACACTGGGGTGGCACAATGGGCAGTGTTTCCACATCACAGATCTTGTGTTTGGTGTCTGTATTTGTTCCTTATCCAAGTGATTTGGATGTGTAGCGAGTATTCTGGTTTTCTGTTCCCCATTCCCAAAAATATGGGTGTGTGTTTAAAAGGGTTGCCCCCTTGCCCAGGGCTGTGTCCTGCCTTGTGATCAGTGCTGCCAGGTTAGGCTCTGGTTGCCCCCAGTTTCATAAAAAATTACATCGTAATGACAGTTACTGTCATCTTACAAATGAAACATTGTAAATTAGAGTTTATATGTGTTGGTAAAATGAAGACGGTTTTGTGTCAGCTTTGGATTAAATAACTTATTTTTGGCATTAAATTTCCCAGGTTTAATCGCTGTGCTTGCAGTTAATCTTTTCTCTTACTGGCCAAGAGATTGTTGAGATGTATGCTGATGCACAGTATATCTTTTTTTATTCAACTAATAGATGGTAATCTTGCATTAATGTCATTCCTGCTGCTTATGAATTGAAATCTTTTTAGGACATATCTGTAAATGAGATTACTTTATCCATTTCTATTTATTAAACACATTATGAGAGCATATGGCTGACCACCTGTTGAGTATCATTGACCTTGGCTGTCTAAGGTTTATCTGCTGCTGGACAGAGTGAGGGATGTGCTGAAACTACACGCAGATGTGAGGAGTGTTTCACCAGGTATGAGAATTATGAGTAATTAGATCTTTTATTGATTCATTCAATAGTTGGCCAGCATGGTTGTGCAGTGGTTAGTGTTGTCTTCTCACTGCCCTAAAGATTCAGCTTCATTCTCTCTATTCCCAAAGTTAGGCCAACTGCTGCCTCTAAAATTGGCCTTGTGTGGATGTCTGAATGAGAGTGTCACTAGTCTCATTGGTGGATGATGTCTGTCTCTCTCCCAGTTTCATTCTCAGCAGGTCTGTGCTAGAATAAGCAGGCTTGAATGGGCTTTGAAAACCAGTGCTGGTTTTATGTAGAGAACAATGAGTGGCAATCCTAAGCAGGAAGCTGACATATTCCAGTATGGACATTATATGGATGTAAAGAATCTGTTGTCATTTTAGAAAGCCCAACACAAACTCTGCTGTTAGATTTCCAAGAGAGGGTGTGCAACCAGTTGTCTGAGGTCTCCAGGACTGTTTCTGTGTCTCACTTTGTCCATTTTAACTGACCATGTGAGCTCCAGAGGTTTATTTTTTCCAAGGATGCTGCTGACTGGAGTTTTTGTCTTCTTCTCCTCAATTCTCAACTGGTCGTAGTATAAAAGTGAATTAGTGCACCGACATTACTGAGCTCCATTTATGCTAATGAGTTTTGATTCACTTAGTTTTGCCATCTGATGTTTTATGTGCATTTATTATTTAGCACTTCCTTGTAAACTTTGTATTTGCACCTATCTGTGAAACTGTCACAGTGCTCTGCTCCTCCACTCTGTGAAGAGTGCAATAAATGGAACTGAACTGAAATTTGGCAAGTTAAAAATGAGCACTATAAGAAGTCTCAGAACTCTGATGCTTAGGTGTTTATTCCGGTGTGTTGAGCCGCTGATGTCCGTTAGCCATACAATGTATAAGGAGGTTAGTGGAATGGTGAGGGTGCAGGGAGTAGAGCTGGTGAAGGTAGGTGAGTTTAAATACTTGGGATCAACAATTCAGAGTAACAGGGATTGTGGAAGAGAGGTGAAAAAGAGAGTGTAGGCATGGTGGAATGGGTGGAGAAGAGTGTCAGGAGTAATTTGTGACAGACAGGTATCAGCAAGAGTGAAAGGGAAGGTCTACAGGACAGTAGTGAGACCAGCTATGTTATATGGGTTGAAGAGGGTGGCACTGAGCAGAAAGCAGGAGACAGAGCTGGAGGTGGCAGAGTTAAAGATGCTAAGATTTGCATTGGGTGTGACGAGGATGGATAGAATTAGAAATGAGTACATTAGAGGGTCAGCTCAAGTTGGACGGTTGGGAGACAAAGTCAGAAAGGCGAGATTGCGTTGGTTTGGACATGTGCAGAGGAGAGATGCTGGGTATATTGGGAGAAGGATGCTAAGGATAGAGCTGCCAGGTAAGAGGAAGAGAGGAAGGCGTAAGAGGAGGTTTAAGGATGTAGTGAGAGAGGACATGCAGGTGGTGGGTGTGCCAGAGCAAGATGCAGAAGACAAGAAGATATGGAGGAAGATGATCCACTGTGGCAACCCCAACAGGAGCAGTCGAAAGAAGAAGAAGAAGAAGAAAAATTTATAAAAGAATTTACAAATTTTATAATCTGACCTGTTTCTTTCATTAGAGAAATGGATGTGTGGTACTGCTAAACAAAGTTTATATAGAAAGCTGAGGATTAAAGACTAAACTTGAGAAAATTGTGTTGGTAGGTTGTTGTGGGAACTGCAGCAGGCTTCATATATCCAGCATCATTCTCGATGATGGAGCAGCACTGTATGCAGAAACATTTTGTTTTGCATATCATACTGTATACTACATTCTGGAGACCCAAGAAAAATTCAAGTCCTTTGTGTATTGTGCCCATTTGCCTCCTTGTTATCCTTATCTCATCATACAATAACTGTATTTCGATAAACACACTATACACCCAGAAGATACCAAGGATTGATGTTAACATACTGTAGATGCAAAATTTTGAAAGAGTAATGCAAGTCCAGGTATTGAGTGGCACAGTGGTGCAGTACTGTCTTACAGTCACTCCCTGTCTCCAAAGATATGAGTGTGTGATGTGAACCTACTGGTTTCTGATTTCTGTTCAGTGCCATCTGAATAAGCTTTGGCCCCCGCACAACCTTGAACTGAGTCATATGGCCACGAGAATGCTAAGTACAGATATTATTACAGGGTGGCTTATCAAAAACAAGATCCATTTTTGAGCTTTGCAAGAGTACCAAGTTATTAAGCACCTAAGAGCACAATGTTCTTCTGCAGAGTACAGGAAGTTTAGTCATGTGGTCATCCCCTGGTAAAAATAAATACTGAGATCATAAGAAACCAGCGTTATTTTTTCCATAAGGCCATCATCTAGGGAGCTGTTTAAACAGGGGTTTAGAAAGAATGATTAGTGTACAGTAGCACCCTGAGCACAAGACACTGGCCCACATTAATGGAGCTTGCGTGGCTTAAGACAGTAATACACACAGAAAGTGGCACGCAAAACAGATAATTAACCTTAGAATTGGTTTCTTGGTGCCAAATGTGCTTAAATAACAGCTGCTGGAGCTAATGATTGCTGTTTAATGTCCTAATTTACAGTTGCACATTGGTTATGTCAACAAAGTGAAGCTGGCGAGCAGGACTAAACAGGATAATTTCTTTTTTTAGTTGCACAAATGGGAGAAATATGTGATTTACATATGCTGATTTGCTGGTAAATGGAAAATGGCGTAGTAAAGCAAATTGAAGGCATGCAGATCAAATATGCTCATTATTGCTTATCTGATGGGAGATGGTGCAGAGTCTTCAGATATCTCTTGGACACCTGAATCTTTCATTATGTTGCTCTAGTGTTTGAACCGTCAAGGCAATTCAGTTTTTTGTTTTTCTATTGTAAATGCCACAAGTGTTAGACGAGCAACCAGACCAGAAAGGGGATGGTTCCTTACCTGGATGGGAGGATTTGAGCAGGCAGATAAACATCCTGACCAGGAGAGAGGAAGAGGCCAGATCCAAAAGAGAAGGGATGGATGGACAGCCCATCAATTGTAAAAGTTGCCACAGGGGATAAGTTATTCCCCAAGGACATGAGATGGCAGCAGCCCTCTGTATTGGCACCCATTTGGGAACCAGCAGGGAATACTGAGAGATCTGGCAACACAGCCCTGCTGGGGACCATGGCTATCGGGAGATGCGCTTCCCAAATAATGGGACTTCTGTATGACCCGGAAGTAATTCCATTGAGCAGTGGGTCTGGCACTAGAAGTACTCCCAGGTCTTTAATAAAAGGGACTGCAGTCCCTTATCCAGGCCAGTCAGAGCTGGGAGGACGTGGAGCAACACTCGACTGGAAGAGAGCAGTGCGTTGTAAGGAGAATTGATTTGTGGAGAAAGAAAACCTGTGTTTTTGCAATTTTGTGGGGGAAGTGTGTATAATATATACATCTTTATTTGAACCCAGGACTTTTTGTGTGATCGTGTTTGGGGGTTTGGGGCTTGCTGACAGTCCGGTCCCATAACACTATTAATTAACAAATATAATTTCTCATCTGCACTGGCAGTTTTGTTATCATGGTTGGCCTGTTGGCACAGTGGGTAGCGTTTTCATCTTCCAGAGAAATCCCCTCTGTGCTACATGGATGTCCTCTCATTCTTCCACACATGCTGTTAGTTTGGTGATTCTGAGTGTTGATGTCTTAGTAAGGTTGCTCTAATGTGTGCCTCTGCTCTCTTCATTTAGGAATTCAACCAATCAGAACTTTGTTCTGGAAAAAAATGAGTGCAGGAAGAGGGTGGTTTCTCTTTATTTGCTGCCAATGAAACATATAGTGTATACTTTAGGGTATGTCCCATGAGTAAGAACTTTGCACAAGCATTTTCACAGCAGTTCCAGCTGTGTTTTTGCTTGGCTTTGTTATTATGAACGTAAGAACAAACTAGAGAAGACCGTTCTGCTTTTTTACCTCATTTGGTTAGCTTATGACTGGAGTGAGTTATCCTAGCGTCTCATCCACACATTGTTTCATTTTGTCAGGGTGTTCACCTGAACTACATGGCTTAGTAGTTTGTTTCATATTCTCAGGACCCTTTTCGTAAACAAAGGTTACCCAGTTTTTGTCATGGAAGCACTTTCCCCTAATTTTCCACCAATGGCCTTAAGTGTGTGATTCACCGTTTAACTGCGTGAATTTTGATGGATCCATCTTTTGAAAACTTGGATTAAGTCCTCACGTGGCCTAGTTAGTTAATTTCCAAATGCCTGTCAGAGTAAAATGTGTTCATTAGTCTCGTTCCTTACCTTGGCAGACAGGGGTGTAACCCAGAACTCTGGGCCCTATACATATGTAGTCTCTGTGGGCCCATTCGTCTCGAAAATTAAGTTTTCCTTCCAGGCTTCAAGTTAAATGGGGCCTGGGTGATCATTTTACTTTTTCCTCCACTTCGATGCCCATGTTGGCAGAGCGTCTAGTGCTGTTATGCCTTTTTGTGTCAGGACTGCGCACAGAAATTCAAATGTGGATCAAAAATGGTGGTGAATTCTTGTAAAAATGGCAGCCGTCTTGTATTTAATTTCTTTCTGTTTTCTCCAATGATTTTATTACCTGATGTTTAGTGGTGCACTTGGGACTGTGATCACTGGTGATGAATATCGTTGTGGAGTAAACAACTGAAGAAAGTTTTCCTATTTGACTGTGATAGTTGCTACAGAGATCAGAAGACAGTCTCTCATGAGAGGATGTCCATATGGCGATCAGTTACTGTTGTTGCTGTTTATTGTGCAGTTGGAATTTTAAATCAGCAAAGTCAGAGGGAGCAGTGCCCCGTGATAAAAACCGAAAGTCCATCTCAGACTCATTTGCTCATGAAGAATCTCATAGTAAACTCAAAGACAGGGTTCTGCAATAAGTGGCATCCATGATTGTGCCTGTCTAATTCATGCTGTTTGAAAAATGATGGCAAGGCAGCATGCATTTCCAGACTCCTCAGAATGAAAGCAGTGAAGAACTGGCTGCTTGAAAGTAATGGCTGTGATGGATGTTTAGAGCAGAGGTGTATTGTACTGTACTGTGTCTGTTGTAGCTATTAGATTTCACTGTAATGGGCCAGAACACTTACTTAACACTTGATGCTGGTACTCCATGACAAATGACTTGTCTTGAATAAGTTCATATATATTAATAAATTACAGGAAATACTGATTTGAGTAGTTTGACCTCAATCCTTGTAAAAGTTGTCTATGTGAAGATAAATTTCCACCAATGTTTGCTTGCAAATCTGCATAGGCGCTAATACGTTTTTTAAGTAGTAATAAATAACCTTGATTGTTAGTCAACCAAAGTCCTTAAACCTTTCCTGAGATTTCCAATGATAGGTTTAGGCTTAGGCAGGTCTACTGAAATTCAAGTTTTTTGGTTTGTTTCTGCTATGGCTCAAAAGGTTTAGAAATTGAATTAGCCTTTTTTTAGTATATGACCTGTTGATTCTGTCACGTGTCTTCTCACAGACTCCAGCCATGCTGTTATCGGGCCCTTAGCCAGTGCTGTAGTGACTCCTGTCTAGACACATTCTAACAGACTCTACAGCAGAGGTCCTTAAGGCCTGAGGGACCCAGTGGTTGCACGATTTTCTCCTGACCCACTTCTGTTTTTAATTGGACTTCTGACTTAATGATTTAAGCTGTTATTTCACAGTTTCTGTGGTAATTCACAAATTACAAAACTGTTTTTGAAAAACACTTATTGGAATGTAGAAAGGATATCTGTGTGTGACATACAAATAATGATTTTTATCCTCATTTTAAAGATTTTCATCTTCATGATTTTCATTCCTCTTGTTCCTGTGCTTTGGTTACTTATGCCATGTTTTGTTAGTGAGCATGTAGGTAGGTGTAACACTGAGGGAGCCGTGCTCTTACAACATTCAGTGCTTCTTTCTCTTGTGTTTGTCCTGCTGGTCATGAATTGTTCTTATTCAGACACAATTGAGGGAGCAGAAAAGATGAATTGCAGTGATGGGAAAATGACAAAAGGGAGTTAAACACTATGGCAAAAAATCTATTATTAATCTATATTAATTTGGTTTAGTCTACCGTATATACGCGTGTTTAAGTTCTCCCGTGGATAAGTCCGGAGTTGATTTTACCATATAATTTCTGGTATTTTATAATGTCGGTTGTATAAGCGGAAAGCAGAAAACTCACGCTATTGGTCCAAGAGATTATGATATGCTAACGCCCACAAGAGAGTAACCATGGAGCACACTGTCTTTTTTCTATGTATTGTGCCTACGTGACCACACGGTAATACCCGAACTATCCCGATGCAACATTTGCACTGTTTTGTGCTTTTTGTATCTCACACCCTCATACGCCTTTTTCATAAGAGCATCCCTTATCTACGATGGAGCGTTCGATCAGAAGAAAATATGAAGCTGGTTTTAAATTAAATGTCGTTGAAGTGGTGAAAGAAAGTGGTAACTGCACTGCTGCAACAGAATTCAATGTGATTGAGAAACTGGTGCGAGATTGGAGGAGGCAAGAGGATGTAAAAAAAAAAGTTAAGTGTTGCATTTTTGAACGGTCGTAAAAGTCAGGGTCTTATTTTATTAACGATTTTTTGGGTTTCAAGACCCAACTTATACATGAGTATATACAGTATATTTACAAATCTATTATTTCTAAATTTATTATAAATGTAAATCTCACACTATTGTGCTTTGTTGAATAATAACAGAATAAAAATCAAACACCAGCTAGTAAAATAATGAGAACAATTAGAAGGAAAATGACTTGCTTATTGTGTAACTGGTTAGATCAAAAACCTGCAGGGAGCACCTGGGATTGAACTTTGGAACCACTGGTCTATGGAATGTTGCAAAAATATTTCCCCTCTAAGCTGGTTGTTATTTTTAGTTAATGGAAATGCTGGAGTTGTTTCATGTTGTCAAAATGATTTTTGGTCGCTTCTCTGATCAAGTTCACCACTGTCCAGTTTGACAGGAGAGCCTCCTCTGAGACGAAACTGGGTACTTCTGTAATTTCATTATTTCTTGATGATGGGTTTGACTGTTCTTAGAACTTTTAAAATTGCAGCAATTTTTAATTTCCTTTCAAGATCTATGTCTATTATTTCACAATACTACTACAATGTTGCTTTGGTTTTATTGGTAATGATCTGCTGACTCTGGCATCTTAGTGGGCACTTCACAATGCAATTACAAAGCTGCCCGGCTCTGACTGTAATATCTTAATGAGCCGTAGGCAGAAAAGTTCTCCCTCTTGAAAGAAGGCAGCCTCAGAGCCCAGATGGGCTCTGTAACAAAGAGACCAGTCCATGGTGCAAATGCTTAAATTAGGAAGTGCATCGGTTTGTATTACATTTCTTATCATCTATGCAAAATACTCTCCTCCTTCCAGTTCTTCCCACCATTACCTAGTCTCCATTACTTGACTGGAAATGGCCATCATTACTTCATACCTTGTGCAGGTGTCCCCATCATTTTAAAGAAACTTTGCCATTGACCAATTACACAATTCCCACCAAGGCCAGGAAGACCCCATTTATGGGATATTGGACTGCTCAAATGAAAGTTACTTGATGTACAAGCATCTCTCAAGGTTGAAGTTTAAAGCAACTGAATGTCTAAAACAGTGGCCTGCTTTTTTTTTTTTTGGTTTGGCTACACTGTGCTTAACTTTTCTTTACATCATGTTGATGTTTAGGCAAGCAAGTAAAAAGCAGGGCCAGGAAATTTAGCCTCAAAGCCATCTTTTTCATTATACTTAATAAAGTTAAATTTTACTTATTACTATGTAAATGTCCTTTTATATTAATTAATAATACTATATAGTTTAAAAATCTCTTATAAATACCATGATAGATAGATAGATAGATAGATAGATAGATAGATAGATAGATAGATAGATAGATAGATAGATAGATAGAACAAACTTATTTTACGTCATGTTACTTTACCTTTCTTTCTTTCGTTTTCCCATTTTCATATCTAAATTGATTTTCATTTTTACAAATGAAAGTTCTGTAGATAAGGTCATCTACAAACCAGTGGTTAGAAACCCCCTGAACGTGTGTCTATTTGACTGATGCAACTTCCTAGGTTATTAGTGGCCCATAGGAAAAGTTGTAAGCACTATGCCAGTTGTTGCTAAGATGGGCTATACCTTGGCAAGACTTAGTCATTCATTCATCTAACCTGCTTTATCCAGTTGAAATTGACGGCTGGTGAACATCCCTGCAGGGAAAAAATGCAAGGCCGTGAAACAAAGTCAGCCTATCAGAAGACACATACACATCCAGTTACTAGTTTTGGGACAATTTATGGTCAACAGCTAACCTAACCTGCAGGTTCTGGAGGTAAACTGCAATAGTTATGGGGAAATGTACAAACACAATGAAGACAGTTACTGGATTGTGCCACCATGCCAACCCCTCCCTGAGACCACTTATTAAATCCTGTTAATTTATACTTGTAGTCATTTCAAATGATGTATTAGTGCACAAAAAAGTGACCATCATTATGGTATGGCAAAACATTGTGCTGTTTTCTGAGAATGAAGCTCTATTTATCAAATAAAATTTATGGCTGTTAATTTGCTGCTTGTAACTGTTATGGTACAGCAGCCAGAAGGTGAGAAAACAGAGTCAGAGTTAGAAACATTTTGTTCATTAGTCGTTTAGTAATAAGAGATGACTGTTATTTATTTTGATTTAAGATAACATAGTTTTGCATTTACTTGGAATTGTTACTGACCAGCAGTGCAAAGAATACTAGAAAATCTTCATGAAGTTGAAATGTCAAATGCCACTAAACTACCTGAGTAGCTTCATGGGTTATACTGTAATGCTGGACGCTACTCTTCTCGGTGAGAGTAAACTGTAGTATTTACTCAGTTGAGTAGCAAATATTTGTTTTTAATTCTCGCTCGGAAGGGGTAATGTCTATTTAGACAAGTATTTCTCATATCCAGAATGAGAAATTGTTCGTGGAGTGTTGTTAAACTCTGTAAACTATTCAGACCAATACTCAGAAAAATAAGCTTCTTAATTTTAGGTTTAAATTGCACAAGAAAATTCTGAATGGTACCAGACTTACGTTAAAGTTCCAGAAAGAGTAAGAAGTCCAAAATGTTAACAGCTTTTATTTTGGCAAACAATTATCAAGTTGTACATACAGTAATTTCCAACTAAATTCATAATTCATTTGATTATTGAAGCCTTTCTCAGCAACAAGGAGAGCAGGACAAGTACAGGGCATTGATCTACCATGGGAGATGTTCATGCACACACACATACACACACCATCCACAATGGGCAGATTTACTTCACACACGTCTTAAATGTCAGAAATACGCAGAGAACTCTGAAAGAAACCCACACAGACACAAGGGAGAACATGTGAACTCCACATAGAGTGCAGAGGATCCAAGATTCAGCCTCAAGACTCTCAGTGTTTTAGGGACTGTGGAGCTAACTATGGCGCCACCATGTGTAAAAGTGCAAAAAAGAACAAAACAAAAAACTGACATTGAAATGATTTGTTCAAATGCTGTCAGACTTATCTGTGCACACCAGAAACAACAGTCCAACATAAATAAGACACCTCTGTGAGATGTAAAATGTCCGTATCATTAATGTCATCTATTAAACATCATGTCTAAAAGAACTTCCTATGCTGTTAAGCCTAAGCTTGAGCTTTTTCTGCAGATGCAGCAGTCTGTGTTATGCCTGGGGTGGTTACACCCAAATTGACTTCATGCTCCATATGGCAATAATGAGCACTTTTCTTGGTTGCTCTTACAGAATTTTTTTATTGCCGTTAAAGTTACTGTACTATTAACGCCATTACCTGTAAGTTTTCTCTGCTGATACACACACATACATCTACATCTACCCCTAACCTAACTGCCTGTAGACATGAACAAGCACTTTCCCTCGTAATCCTCCCCTGCAGACCCACGTATACAGATCACTGGTCTCTGCAGGCGTACTACCTCAGGAAAAGTCTGGACTTGATGATGTTTTATTGCTGCTGTCTTTTATACTTATTATGTTTATTTTATTATTGATAGTGTATTGTGTATTTTAAGTATTCTGCCTTGAAGCCAAGTCCTACCAACAAAAAATTTCATTATGTGTATGCATAAGGACAATAAAGAATTCTACATCTAATTGTATGCCTTTGTGAAACAGCTTAATCAAATATTGAGTGTGTTGAAGTTTGTTTTCTTCGTTTTCAAATGATTGTGTTCCATATTCAAGAATGTTTTAAAGCAGTGTTTCACCATTTTCTGAGCAAGTCATTGCAGCTTCATGCTTCCAGTGATTTAGGTTCATTGCTTCTATGTCTCCAGGGTTATTTCCTGGTGTTCTAATTTTCCTCCCATGTCTCAAAGATATAAGCGTTACAAAAGAGGATAAAGTCAAGATTAAGAGTTGGGGTGACACCATGACATTGTATGTTGTAAATAAATAATGCTTTGCGTTGCATCTCTGAAGATGCGAGTCTGAAATTAGACTATTCAAGATGGCAACACTTCCAATTAAATACAGGCCATGCATTTAGAGGTGGGTCCAGGTGGACAGATACCAGAACTGATGTCAGAGGTGGTGAGGATGTCAGTCATTCGGTCTATAGAGGGAAGAAGAGAGGAGGCGTTAGAATACAGCGCCACCCCATGGATTGGAGGGGAATCACCACCACCAGAGCCTTTAGGCTGTCCCCAAGGTGCATGTGTGTGACAGACTATTAGGTTAATGTGAGTGTGGGTGAGTATATAGTATTTGCTAATATGACCTGCTCAGCGTTGAGTCTTCTTGATTTGCTCCTGAAGCTGACAGGATGGTCTCCAAACTACAACTGTAGTTCCTGAACTAGGTTAATCTGAATCAATAATAAATGTATGCTCTGAGTCCATCTAGATAGTTTGAAATCCATTTCATCGAATTTTAGAGTCATGAGGTGTCACACAGTATCAGGCATAACAGCAAACCATTTGCAACACAAATTCACTTACACAACTGCTGAACCAAGTTGAGATCACTAATCAAAATAACAGCATAATTTATAATAAATGGGCAACCCATGAGGGCATTTGGAGACTTCACAGAGATGGCGACTGGTCTTTAGAGGTGTGTAGCAGCACCACCCATTGTACTGTCTAATGTTATTAGATGCCAGTGAAATGGAATCTTTGCTGATGATGGAAATGTGTTCTATTCTTTAACCATGTGAATGTAAAATATGGATTAAATCATCATATATTGTCACACAGCCCATCTGATAGAAACTGAGTGTTACTTTTGTAAGTTTCTTTCAAGGCCAAAGCAGATTTGTTTGGCAGCTCATCATAAACAGAAGGAAGCCATGCCAGACTCTGTAAGAAAAGGAGGAGGAAATTGAAGTCAGGCTTAAACTGAACTGGAAGCCATTGAGCAGTTTTAACAACAGGAGTAATATGATCAGACTTCTAATTTTTTAATTATCCTTGCATTTGATTTTTGAATTAAATGTAGCGTGATTTCAGAATGATCCCAGGTGCCTAAAAATAAAGCATCCTTTCACACACGAATTAGATTTTATGTATTCTGCAGTGCAAGTCGTAGGCTTACCTTGGTGCTATTACAACACTCAATAAAATAAACATTAGACATCCATATTGCATTATTGTATTACATGTGTTATTTTTACCCACTAATAAAAATTCTGTTTAATCCACACACCTACCTATCCTCTTTTCTCCTTTTCATTGTGATTCATACTTGATCCAGTAGGCAAAAATGTCAGAATAATGAGTTCCAAAAAAAAAAGAAATGAGTCCACATGTGGTAGACTCATCTCTTCCCATAGTGTGTTCTGCTGTCTTTGACCACCTTGAATCTGTGTCATTGTCTCTGTTGTCTGATTGGTGTCCCTTGGACAGTGACCCCTCTCAATTACTTAAGGA
Source organism: Polypterus senegalus (assembly GCF_016835505.1). Taxonomy (NCBI): domain Eukaryota; kingdom Metazoa; phylum Chordata; class Cladistia; order Polypteriformes; family Polypteridae; genus Polypterus; species Polypterus senegalus. The sequence continues at coordinate 78,837,161 of NC_053155.1, forward strand.
GGCTTTTGATTCTTTAAGACCAAGTATTATTACCTTAATATATGCTAGCTTGTCCTCTGGTTGTGTTCCTTCCTGCTGCATTAAAATATGCTGTGGTGCAGCCACTTATTAAAAAACAAAATCTGGACGCCTCTAATCTGTCAAATTTCAGGCCAATTCCTAATTGTGACCTTTACATCTAAAGTCTTAGAAAAAGTTGTCCTTACTAAATTACAAACATTTCTGGACGAAAATAGTATTCTGGAAAAATTCCAATCCAGATTCAGATCCTGTTACAGCACTGAAACAGCCATGTTAAAAGTTTACAATGACTTCTTCCTAACAGCTGATGCTAGAAATTCTGCTGTTCTTGTTCTGCTGGATTTTGCCTCAGTTTTTGATACTGTGGATCATGTGATTCTCATATCCCGCCTTGAACTGTATGTAAGCATTCAAGGTAATGCCCTTAAATGGTTTAATTCTTACCTAAGCAATAGGAGTTTTTCTATTCACTTGGGTGAGTTCTCATCCTCTTTAGCCCCTCTTACTTGTGAGGTTCTGCAGGGTTCCATCCTTGGACCAGTTCTCTTTTTGATATACATGTTACCTTTTGGCTTGATTGTCAGGAAGTATGGCTTTTCCTTGTACTGCTATTCAGATCATTCTGTTAAATCTACCTGCGGCTAAAATCAAAGCAGAGCGAGATTATACAGACCCTCCATGTGTGCTTGAATGATATTAAAACTTGCATGGCAATGAATCTTCTTAAACTAAATGATAATAAAACTGAGGTTGTGGTGTTTAAATGCTCAGAATACTTGATGGTCCGTGATGTTGTTCTTGGACTCCTTGCCACATATCATAAAGCTTCAGTTAGGAACCTAGTGAATTTCCCCTTGGGATTAATAAAGTATCTATCTATCTATCTATCTATCTATCTATCTATCTAGGCGTGATTTTTGACAACTTATTCAAATTCGCCAAACAGATTAATTTTGTAGTTAAATTCAGCATTTTCCAGCTGAGACTTTTAGCTAAGGTAAAGACTGTTCTTTCTTTTAGTGATCTTGAAAAGGCCATCCATGTTTTTATAACATCTTGTTTGGACTACTGCAATTCTTTGTATGTAGGTGTTGATCAGGCCTACAACTAGTCCAGAACGCTGCTGCTCACTTATTGACTGGATCTTGTACGTGTGTTATTTTACCAATGCTGACCTCGCTCCATTGGCTTCCGGTCCGCTTCAGAATCAATTTTAAAATTCTATTACTTGTTTTTAAATGTTTGAATGGAATAGCCCCATCTTACTTCTTGAAACTTCCTCACTTATATATGCCAACAAGAGCACTGTGGTTTACTAGCCAGATGCCCTTAGTTGTACTGAGGGAGAGGTTGAAGCAAAAGGGGGATTGGGCTTTTGACGTAGCTGCTTCTTTACTTTAGAATGGCTTGCCTTATCATATTAAGTCTGCCACAACATTGGCCATTTTTAACCCATCATTAAAGTCTTTTCACTGGCATTTGACCATGCAAAAAGGTTGACATTATGTTTGTACATGCTGGCTCATGTGCATTCACGATTATAAATATGTATGCATATGTGTGGGTATTTGGAGTTTATCTTTTATGTAATTTTTGGTTATGCTTGTTGTTCTGTGAGTGTATATATACTGTTCAGAAGAATTAAAGGAACACTTTTTAATCAGAGTATAGCATCAAGTCAATGAAACTTCTGGGCTATTGATCGGTCAATTAAGTAGCAGAGGGGGTTGTTAATCAGTTTCAGCTGCTGTGGTGTTAATGAAATTAAAAACAGGTGCACTAGAGGGGCAACAATGAGACAACCCCCAAAACAGGAATGGTTTAACTAGTGCAGGCCACTGACATTTTTTTCCCTCCTTATCTTTTCTGACTGTTTTTTCACTAGTTTTGTATTTGGCTGAGGTCAGTGTCACTACTGGTAACAGGAGGAGATACCTGGACCCTACAGAGGTTGCACAAGTAGTCCAACTTCTCCTGGATGGCACATCAATATGTGCCATTGCCAGAAGATTTGCTCCCAGCACAGTCTCAAGGGCATGGAGAAGATTCCAGGAGACAGGTAGTTACTGTAGGAGAGCTGGACAGGGCTGTAGAAGGTCCTTAACCCATCAGCAGGACCGGAGGAAGGAGGAACAGGATGAGCACTGCCGGAGCCCTACAAAATGACCTCCAGCAGGCCACTGGTGTGAATTTCTCTGAATAAACAATCAGAAACAGACTTCATGAGGGTGGTCTGAGGGCCCAACGTCCTCTAGTGGGTCCTGTGCTCACTGCCCGGCACCAGGGAGCTTCATTGGCATTTGCCATAGAATACCAGAATTGGCATATCCACCACTGGTGCCCTGTGCTTTTCACAGATGAGAGCAGGTTCACCCTGAGTACACGTGACAGACGTGAAAGGGCCTGGAGAAGACGTGGAGAATGTTATGCTGCTTGTAACATCGTTCAGCATGGCAGGTTTGGTGGTGGGTCAGTGATGGTCTGAGGAGGCATAGCCATGGAGGGACGCACAGACCTCTACAGGCTAGACAATGGCAACTTGACTGCCATTAAGTATCAGGATGAAATCCTTGGATCCATTGTTAGACCCTATGCTGGTGCAGTGGGTCCTGGGTTATTCTTGGTGCATGACAATGCCCGGCCTCATGTGGTGAGAGTATTCAGGCAGTTCCTGGAAGATGATGGAATGGATACCATTGACTTGCCCCCATGCTCGCCTGACCTAAATCCAATAGAACATCTGTGGGACATTATGTTTTGGTCCATCCGACGATGCCAGGTTGCACCTCAGACTGTCCAGGAGCTCAGTGATGCCCTGGTCCAGATCTGGGAGGAGATCCCCCAGGACACCATCTGTCGTCTTATTAGGAGCATGTCCCCATGTTGGAATGCCTGCCATCTAGTGTATCGGTGGAATAAACTGTCAGAGCCGAATAACTCTCCTAATTATATCGATATATTGGCCCCCTGGACCTGTCCCAGCAGGGATGTCAGAGTAACCAGTTGTCTAGCAGGGAAAATCCTTTCTTTTTATCTGCCTTATTCTTCCCCTGGCCTCCTGGCCAGGCATGGTCATGGATCAGAGCCTATACTGGCAAGGACGCCTAAAGATACATGAGGGTCTTACAAAGCATAGGAGAGCTGCCTGAAGAGAAACTCTGGCCTAGATGGTGCGGCATAAACAAATTGCAAAAAATAAAATAAAAAAGTAAAACAAAGTAATGCAGAAATTCTCCATGAAGAAGGTAAATAAAAACCACATATACAAAGGACCAGAAAACCCAAAACTGATTTTGAAAGGCACGGAATCATTATTAGGAGTTCAGAGGGTTTCTACAGTAGCACTTCTCTTGTTGACACCAGATATTACTAAACAAACATCCATCCCACTATAGGGTCACTGGGGTCTGCTGGAGCCAATCCCAGTCAACACAGGGTGCAAGGCAGGAAACAAACCCTGGGCAGGGCGCTAGCCCACTGCAGGGCACACACACTAAGGACAATTTAGAATTGCCAGTGCACCTAACCTGCATGTCTTTGGACTGTGGGAGGAAACCCATGCAAATACGGGGAGATCATGCAAACTCCATGCAGGGAGGACACGGGAAGCGAACCCAGGTCTCCTTACTGCAAGGCAGCAGCACTACCACTGCGCCACCATGCCACCCACTAAACAAACATTAATGGATTATTCTGTTTGTCAATCTTAATGACAATCTTTATACCACGTGAAATGAAATCACCATAAAATTAAGTAACATAACTCAGATTTAAGACAAACACCCTAGCAAAGGCCGCAATACTCGAATCGGAGAGGTGATTGATGTCAACAAAAAGACTGATCCTGCTTTCACGCAGAAAGCTTTTACTGGGAGAACTTTTGCCTGAATTTCAAAGTAGAATTTAAACCTAAATCTTAAGTAATGCTAGTAGCTGGAACTTTGGTAGTTTTTTTTTTTTTCTTGAAGTGTAACAGAAAGTTGACAAAAGAGAACAAACAGTAACACTTTCTTTTATAATGACACTGCAGGACCAATTTAGGGAAATTCCAAACCACTTTTCAGTGCTTGTTGTGTTTGCTGCGTGTTGGGTACAAGAGAATCCTCTCAACGGCTCACCTAGAAAGGAGCAGTTTTTTTGATCCTGTAATTTAAATTATAAAAATTACAGTTTGATTTCCAGTCCATGCCATGTTGTTTACTCAGAAAAGCAAGCAGGAACTATTCACAGGTGAAGCTGAGGATGTGTCCAGAAGTGCGACTGACCAGCGTGTGCTGTAGGCGGATGTAACTCCTGGAATGTATGCTGGGGTTTGGAGACAGAGGAGTTCACGTGACACTTGAGAACAAGGATGTGGGCTGAGAAACGGCCAGCTTTACTGAGCTACACAATTGGATTTGCAAAGCCAAAACTGACAGCTTGTGCATAAAATCCTATGTATAAGGACTTGTACATCATACAGGATCAGCACGTATTGCTTAGTGTCACACAGTAACCAGCAGTGGAAGCTGAATTTGCAGCCTTGTGGTTTTGCATTCACTTCCTCAATCACAAGGCTATACTGTTTAATGACTTAGGATATTTCCTCATGCATTTTATTATTTTCATTTTTAGAGTCTGTGGTAATAAAGTCACTTCCTTATGCAATATAATTTATGTCTAAAATGCTTATATTTATTTATTCTTTAGGGACAAGAGGTCGTGAAAAAGGGGAATTCACAAACCTACAGGGAATCTCTGCTTCTGGAAATGGAAGGATAGTCGTAGCAGACAGCAACAACCAGTGCATCCAGGTATGCAGCTCAATCTGGAAGAAAGGAGCACAACTAGTCCTAACTTTTCTTATAACATTTCAAAGGATAAAATGTATATACAGTACTTATTTTTCTTTGCCCGGTGAGTTGAAAGATATTTCTTATTGGCTATGACGTACTTAAACAAACTCCCAAATTATATAGCCATTTATACAAGCATATTTTTTACGTGGTGCCTTATATAAAAATGATTATTGTAAAGAATTAAATCATTAGGATTAAACATTCACAGAACAAACAACAAATCAGTCAATTATATGAAGTTTACCCTAAACTTAACTTGACAATAACAGAAATAAAAATGAGTTTTGTGAGTCACACAAAGCCATGCAACCACAAATTCCAGTGAAGTCATGCATTCCCAAGAGTTAGAAATAACACTCTGTATGTGGTTGTGTATGTGAGTGGGTCGAGTGATGGACTGGTGCTCTTGCCAGAGATATTTTCTACTTTGTGCTCAGTACCCTTGGGTTAAACAGTCCCAGTCTTTATTGTTTAACCTTTTTAAACCAGCTCAGGGTAATGGGGGCTGGAGCCTGTTCCACCAAAAGAGATCATATACTGGAGCCAACCCTAGATTGAACACTGGTCTATCACAGGGAAGGTGCACACCCTCATGGTTCAGAATTGCTACCTAACCATCCTGTGCATCTTTAGGATGTTAAAGAAAAACCTACAGAAATTCCATGCAGGCAGTGCTGCAAACTAGGTTCAGACTCAGAAGTCTGGTGCAGTGAGGTGGCACTGTCACTCATTTGAAAATATATCAGCGATAAATGCAGGCTAAACCTGTTTTTCTGTTTAAACTGGTTTAACTTTACCAGTTGGAATTTGTTTAAATCATTGGGATTTTCCCAAAGCCTTATTTTCCTTCAGTCAAAAAGTAATGAGGCACTGAGACACACTTGAGCAGTTCACTTGATTTTTTTAAGTCTGTACTCATTTCTTTGGACAAAGTAGTGGTAGACCAGTGATTAAAGATTTCAGATTTAAGACTGTATATTATTCTGAATAACCACAAATGCTAGTACTTATGCCACGGTACTTACTTTACTTACCTTGGTAGTGACATCCATGTCTCTGGTGACTCTTCCTATGAAGTCAGTAGACAGCTTGGGAGAGCATGGGAGTCATGAGGTCACTGGAAAGGGGAGTGATATCCGATATCTATGCAAAAGAACGAATGTCCAAGTCTTTAGAGTCCTGGTGCTTCCTGTTTTGCTATGCAGTTGCGAGACATGGACGCTATCCAGTGACCTGAGACGAAGACTGAACTCCTTTGGTACTGTGTCTCTTCGGGGAATCCTTGGGTACCGTTGGTTTGACTTTGTGTCGAATGAGTGGTTGCTCATGGAGTCCCGAACGAGACACATTACCTGCATTGTGAGGTAGCGTTAGTTGCTGCAATAAGGCCATGTGGCGCTTTTCCCCGAGTGCGATCCAGCTCATAAGATCCTCATTGCCGGGGACCCGAGTGACCTGGCTGCGGCAGATAGGGGGTTATTTCCGGGGTGGGTTGCCAACCGGGATTCTAAATTGTTTCGTCGTGTAGTGGGTGCGGCAACGCACTGTGCCAGTACATGCTCCCCAACTTGACTTGACTAGTACTTATATTACTACTACTCTAAATAATAATTTCAATAATATAAATTTCTCATCCTCTATGCCTAAAATAAATATATAAAATGCATTAAGTGATCAATGTGCCTTATACTCCCAGGGTCCCGGGTTGAACTCTGTTCTCTGCCTTATGTGCAGTGTCGAATTATACACGATCAGTACGGTGGCCTAATGTTGTAACCCCAAGGACAAACGATAGAAAATGAAGTCATGTGTCGCTCACAAACAAGGGGCGTCGCGTGCAACATAGGTCGGGTGTCAGTGACTTCAAACAAGTGCTGCGCACAAAATAAGAAGAGTGTGAACAAATGGAGGCAAGTGCCGCGCTCGAAATCGAAGTGGAGTGTATGGAAAAGGTAGGTACGAATTCAAAACGAAAGAAATGTCAATCACTTTTGAGTGAGCGCGATGACAGCGGCGAGTATGGCTTTCAAACTTATTTTGATTTGAAATAATGTAGCTGCCATTACCTATAGTGTAACAAAAGTATTACTATAACGTCAGACCCATTTTTAAGTTGCGTGTACGTATACTGGGCGGCACGGTGGCGCAGTGGTAGCGCTGCCGCGCAGTTAGGAGACCCGGGTTCGCTTCTCCCCGCGTCTGCGTGGGTTTCCTCCGGGCGCTCCGGTTTCCTCCCACAGTCCAAAGACATGCTGGTTTGGTGGATTGGGCTTGGTGTGTTTGTGTGTGTCCTGCGGTGGGTTGGCACCCTGCCCAGGATTGGTTCCTGCCTTGTGCCCTGTGTTGGTTGGGATTGGCTCCAGCAGGCCCCCGTGACCCTGTGTTTGAATTCAGCCTGTTGGATAATGGATGGATGTACGTATACTGGAACATTATGTACATTACGATAACAGTTCTACCATTGAACAATTAAGATACATTAATATAAATGCGAGTATGTGTGTCTGTTACTTTGATTGTGGAGAGGAGCCAAACTAGGTAAGCCCTGGAGTAAATACAACCCCTTATATACACAACCATGATCACCTGAGCCAGATGTTCCGTGGAAGCAGGCATCCTATGGAAATGTGCTTCTGCGCATGCGCTACACACGTCAATTCTTAAACAGTCAATAAATAAGTCTCTTAAATAGATAAATAAAAACAGACGCTACTAAAAATATTAGTTGTCTTTTAAGCCTTTAGGAGCAAACGTATCCAATGCCTCAGTCCAATTCCTTTCCAATTTTAGTATCTGTTTTGTTTTTTCAGTCCAGTTGTCCTTGTAAGCCGAACATGATTGGGATTAGCAACCTTAGAAAAACAATTGGCTTAATGTAAGTAATATAAAAATGGTATGTTCATTTCGACGTTTTCCCTTTTAAACGTGTAACTATTTGCATGTACAGTATATCTTATTTCGACAAGGCTGCACAAATCGACAGAACACCGGGTAATTTAAACTCAGTAAGCACGTCTTCTAGAGGAGTCCGGCCGTCATTTCGACGTGCCGACTTTGTGGTTTCATACGAAACGAAAATGGCAATGTCATTAAAACCAACGGTGGAAATTCACATTTTCTCACAACTTGTTCACAAGCGTTCTTTTTTCCAGAAATGTCTTTGTTTTTTGTTAAAGTGAAAAATATCTCTTAAAACGCAATGAAAGTCCGAAAACGCTCCGAAATGAGCGCAACATACACATAAAATCAGCACCAATGTATACAGTTGTACTTGTGAATTTTGTGACAGCCTTTACATGTTTTGTGAACATTACTGATTATTTTTTAACATGTTTAAAATATCGCATAACTTACACCAATGTAAAATTCATTTTTAAAGATCAATCCCTAATTGTACATTTTGCAACTCATATTTGGCCTTTTTCTTCCATCGAAGACCCTTAAAATGACATACATGTACCGTCATGTTATCATTCGGGGTCTTTTATTTTGAACTGCATAGCTACCGTTTAAAAGGCGAGGCTGTAACACCAGGTTGCAGAAGTCCATGGGGTCTTTTATCTGGCATTGTAAGGGTCTTCCCCTTAAATAAAAAACAAAATATGACTTGTAAAATGCAAATGTCAAACGAATATCGAACGGCAAGCTAACTTTACTTCGGTCAGGTAATTTATTTAACTAATTTCCAAAACAATGATTCATGGGAACGCGCACGTACTTTATTAATACACTGCCTGTCATTACTGCGATGTGCCTACTGGTTCCACTTGTTGATAGATATACTGTATTTATTCTCTCATCTCGCATACAAAGAACGTTTGCGTGTTTGTAAGTTCTAAAATAACGTAATCACAGTGTAGTATTGGAAGCAACATAACATTTTAATAACCAGTTCTTATTCTTCTCCGCCTTGTCAGACAGTTAAGTCCTAATAAGCAGACTGTTCGAAAGGAATTAAAGTGTGATTATTTTTATATGTTTGACAAAAACACAAGTTCTCTCTTGTCGATTATGATTTATATGTAAGATGCCTGAATAACTAAATATGTGAAAGAAGTAAAACTGGAAGTATCCGTGCTTCTGCTGGCAGAATATACATGCGTCGTGTGCGCGTTCCCACGAATGTGGCAAGGGGGTGGGAGGCCGACTGGCTTATGGGGTACTTTAGAACATTAGAACAATCTAGAAGAGAAGAGGCCATTCAGCCCAACAAAGTCCGCCAGTCATATCCCACTTATTTCTTCCAACAATTAGATAGATATATAGATAGATAGATAGATAGATACTTTATTATGCAGGGGTTTATAATTTGATCAAACACTTGTTATGACGGACTGCTTTATAACGCACACCTAGATTCTCCAAATTAGCCTCGCGTAAAAGATTGTGCAGGTTTCTGTCTACATGGTAGCTTCGGCTTCTCAGAAAGAGATTAATGAATAGAAAAAGTGCTGCCTACAATGATGCTCATTTATCTTCTTGATTTCGTGACTTTTATGTGTCCTTTTATCAAAATAGAATGCAATTGCTAAATGCAAATTTGGAATAGAGGGTACTTTCCTATGCTGACTTATACCCCTCTTGATATATACTGTATTATTCAATTATCAACAATCATCACGTTTACTGGGAGTAATTGACAGTTTTTTCCACCAACCAGCATTTTCTTTGGTTGTGAATTCGTACCCACATTTTCCATACATAAAGAGTTCTGCGCGCAAGTGTCCGGATTTGCTGGCTCCCCTCTTACTTGGCGCATTGCCCCTTTTGTTTATGCTCGTCAGATGGCCTTATGATGGTCTCTCTTTCATAAGGCACCCCTGCAGGGTTGCTTGGCAGTTTAATGATCAGAAGGCTTAAATGGACATCCTTACAACATCAAGGGGAGTTCAGAGAGTTTTATAGGGCCAGGCCTAGACCCATACTTACCTCCCATGTTAATCTGGAAATACAACATAGTCCTATTTAGTATTGCTAAATTGCCATCCCATACCATTTTCTAAGCCCGCTTACTCCTGAGCAGGGTAGCAAGAGGCTGACGCCTATCCCAGCAAGGATAGTGCAAATTGCAGGAACAGTCCCCTGGACATGGCACCAGTCCATTGCATGGGAACACATTTCACACACGCGCACATACCACAAACAGGCCAACCGAGTGTCCCCTGTTCACCTAACCTGCATGTCTTTGGACTGTGGGAGGAAAATGGAGTACACAAAGGAAACCCACAGAGACACTGGGAGAACATGCAAACTCCACACAAAGAAGAACTGGGACACAAACCCTGGTCTCTTTTCTACAAGGTAGTAGCACTACCACTGCACTATCATGCCTAAATTATTGATTAAGAAATATTATAAGCACAGAAAAAGGTGATGGATTTTGCTGCAAATCATTTAAAACAACAAATACTTAAAAATGAAGTTTTTTGTATGTTCATAGCTATGTAGGGTCATCATTGCCATTTGTAAAGAGTACAGAGAGATTCTTACTTGCATGTGCTATGTTTAGTATGTTGGCCTGTGACAAATGATAGAGGTCACCTTCCCTCAGCATCACTGCCGGTGCCTTCGTGCATGTAAAACATTAATTGAGCATGTGTGGTAATTGCGATTGAAAGATTAACTGAAGAGACTGCTGCAGTCCACCACTTGTAAAGTAATTTGCAATTCAGGCTTCATCAGCTTCTTAAAGCTACTGAATGCAAGCATTGAAATAAATCAAGCAAGAAAGTCCATATTATAGAGTATAAACACAATAATATTGTTGCATTTCAGCTACTGCCTACAAGAGCTTGGGTCCTATAGAATTTGCACATGATCTGTGTGTACATAAGGCCCTTTGTGTGCAGGCTGGTATGTAATCAGCACTCGCTGTTTGCCTAAGAATGTGTTTGTATTGTGTAATTCACAAATAACCCATAAATGGTGACATTCTGTCTCATGACATGACAGTACCTAATAACTGTGTCTGAAAAAAAACCAATTCAGATAATGATGATTTATTGTTTAATTCATGACTTGCTATGGGAAAGTGATAAAAGCAGATTACACAAGTGTAGGAAAATACAGATACCTGGAAGTGTAAACCAAAAGAAATAAATCACTGCCGGTATAATACATTCTACCTGAACTGTACAAAAAAAATAGTCTGTTTTAATAAGCAAGATGGGCAGATACACCTTGAAAATAAGGGAAAGTTACAGAGAATTAGAATGTCAAGCTGCAGCAGGGAAACTCACGACAAGTTCTCCTTCACTACAGTTTTATTTGGTCAGCTTTATATATTAACTTCTTAAAGATGTTGACTTGCCTTGACATTAATTTGTGTAGCAACATTTTCTCTTTACAGATATAAAGTTCAGCATATTATGATTTTAGGCACATTCACATATAATGAAATAAGTACCTATACCAACTGTCATTGTCTTGTCTATTTGTCCGGATGAAGCAAAATTATTTTTCTTTCTCTATAATTTATTCAAAAAGCTCCCGGCCTACTTTGCACCAAGGTGTGATGTACCCTGAGAATTTAACAGAGGCTTTAACTCTCCATGTGGTACATCTTTCAAAAATGTTTTAAGGAATTTGAACTACAATCAGTCACAGACCCTCCCCAACAACCATAGCACTTCAGCGCCATTTTACATCAGTTCAGTTGAAATCTGCTGTGCTTGCAAGTTGTTTGTCTACCGCAAGCTTATTTGGGCTGTGTTTTTAACTACATGAAATTGAAAAATATTGTATCAACCCTGCTCTGTATAATGTTGTGATGGTGTGTCATGTATGTGCAGAGATATAACCCCAAGAGAAATTCCTAGCGTCTAAGCTGCCTAGCAATAAAGTTCAAGTTTCAAAATGATTTATGTAATATTGTCTATTAACACATGCAACTGCATTCTGTTATAACTGATATTTTTTGTATATGACTCACTGTTATAAAAAATGTGAGAAATTACTCTTTGAAGTAACAAATATAAAATGCTCCAACTTTCAAATCAGTTAACTAAGCCCCTGAATGCATCGGTATGTTACACCATGCATACAGTACATTTGTTTAGTTTCCTAACAGAATGCGCTGACCAAACAATACTGCACATGGTTATAAATAAATAAAAAGATGTTTTCTCCACTATTCTCATATATAATATCAATCAATCAATCAACATTTATTTATATAGCACATATTCATACAAAAAAATGTAGCTCAAAGTGCTTTACAAAATGAATAGAAAAATAGAAGACACAATAAAAAATAAACATAAGTCAACATTAATTAACATAGAATAAGTAAGGTCCGATGGCCAGGGTGGACAGAAAAACAAAAAAAAAAAAAACTCCAGAGGCTGGAGAAAAAAAATAAAATCTGTAGGGGTTCCAGACTACGAGACCGCCCAGTCCCCTCTGGGCAATCTACCTAACATAAGTCAAACAGTCCTCTTTGTATTTAGGGTTTTCATGGAAGGACCTGATGATGATGGTCACGTAGACTTCTGGCTTTCAGTCCATCAATGTTGGTGCATCATGATGCTTTGAGTAGGTGGTGGTGGCGCAGGCCGCCACCACAAAGAAACCGGAAAAAGAAACAGAAGAGAGAGTAGGGGTCAGTATGGATTTTAGAGCCATTATGAATAGTTATTGTGATGAATTGAACATACAGAGTATCAGGATTAAGTTAAAGTGAATTTATGAGAAGGCCATGTTAAAGTAATGTGTTTTCAGCAGTTTTTTAAAGTGCTCTACTGTATTAGCCTGGCGAATTCCTATTGGCAGGCTATTCCAGATTTTAGGTGCATAACAGCAGAAGGCCGCTTCACCACTTCTTTTAAGTTTAGCTTTTGGAATTATAAGGAGACACTCATTTGAAGATCTAAGGTTACGATTTGGAATATAACGTGTCAGGCATTCCGATATATAAGATGGAGCGAGATTATTTAAGGCTTTATAAACCATAAGCAGTATTTTAAAGTCAATCCTGAATGACACAGGCAACCAGTGTAGTGACATCAAAACTGGAGAAATGTGTTCGGATTTTCTTTTCCCAGTTAGGATTCTAGCAGCTGCATTCTGCACTCGTTGCAAATGATTTATTGAGAAATCTTCCAAGTTTTCTTGGTCAGCTTATGTCAGCATCAGCAAGTTTTTTTAGACACTTTTAAAATACATTTGGAAAATATGCAGACTATTTAAAATGTATGTAATCCTTAATCAAGAATTATTATACTTGACTGAGAACATGAAAGCATCCACCCATTTGTTTTCTATGAGGAAAACATAAGTAACCTCATTTAAATAATACAAGGTGAGTCAAAATTATGTTAACTCTAATGGTACTGCTGTATATATCCTTGTATACAATTTTTTATGGACAATGTATGTGCCACATATGTTACATGTTCGAACGTGATGGCAAACAGGTTGAGACATTCCTGTAAATCATCTTGCACATATAAAGTATGTTTTGTGAATAAATTGTTTCTGCCATTCATATGTCAACACAATTTTGACTAGGCCTGTATTAAAACTATGAAAATTTACCCTAAATGTAATATGTTTGTGTGTTAATCACTGCAGGTCTTTTCAAATGATGGACAATTCAAACTGCGCTTTGGGGTGAGGGGACGTTCTCCTGGTCAGCTGCAGCGCCCCACTGGAATTACTGTTGACATGAATGGAGACATTATAGTAGCAGACTATGACAACAAATGGGTCAGCATCTTTACCTCTGATGGAAAGTTTAAGGTAAGAATGATGTTTAGTAAGTGGCACGTTCTGAAGTGATCTGACTAACCACACATTCAGATCCAACTTTTGTAAATTATCATGTATATGGTGTACATATCTCTCTATTATAATTAAAAAATCTTGGGAGACGAGCCTTTTTATGCGATGAGACGTGATCTTTTGAAGAGAGATACTTTCAAATCCCGCGAGACGAGACTTTGTGCCAAGAGATTTAACCACGCCCGGGGCCAGAAATAAAAGACAACGAGTAGATGACAAAGTAGAACGGCCTAAAGGATTCAAAAACATTGGCACGATACACATGCAGAGCAGGTTAGAGATAATGGAAGAATGAAAATTCGAAAGTCTCAGAAAAATGGTAGTAAAGATCTCATTAGCACAAACAAACAGAAATTATTACGCGGTGAAATAATGGAACAGTGAAAAGAGATCAAATATATTGTTCGGATTAAAATTTTAAGTTGGAGGTTTGTAGATTATCTATTTCATATTGCCATCACGGAAAGTAGTGTATCTTTCCAATGAAGAGGCGTATCTGCGAGAATTAAAAGATTGGCTGTTTGTTGAAAGTGAAATCCCGCGAGAGAAAATTTCAAGCCCCGCAAGACAAGACTTTATGCAAAGAGATTTGGAAAAGTCCTGCCCACATCTAAAACATTTACAACCATGCACATGGTTCAATCATTTCTCATTTGTGTGAATGCTATTGTCAGACACAGTTCATTTACAGAGAAAGAAACGATATTCACTCACGAGCAGTTATACGTTGCATTGTCACAGTGTAATTACAAACATGAAATATTAACAAAAAGGTAAAAGCGAAAAGAGATTGAATATATGGACATACTGTAGGTGATATGACAGAAGTATGTAGATATTATTTGGCTTTAAAGTTTAAGTCGGAAACTTGTAGATCAACTAATTTGTGTTGCCATCAGGGAAAAGTAGCGTTTCTTCCCAATGAAGAGGCCTATCTGTGAGAATTAAAAGATTTGTTGTTTGCGAGCGGCGGAGATGCAAAGTTATATATACTGTATATATATTGTGGCAGTAGGGGGCAGTAGTGCACCCTTGAACCCTCAGGTACAACTCCAGACACCAGGTAAAAGTCCACGACCTTTTTGTTTTCTTTTACCACAGTGCACCAAGCACCCTCCACACTACTCATTCAATAAATCAATAAACTAATACAATAACCACTCCTCCTCGCTCAGACACTTTGCTCCTCTACCTCCCAGCACAGCTCAGCGTCTGGACTGAGGCACTGTCCTTTTATAGCCCCTGTCCCAACAGTCCACAGTTCCTTATTCCTTCCGGGTCAGGGCAAACAGTCCTTTTCTTCAACCCGGGAGCACGTCGTTCCTTCCTATCACGTGACCATGACGTACTCCCGGGTCATAGGGCACAAAAGAGCCCATAAGCCCCCCCACAGCGACTCCTGGTGGTCCCCAAGGTATCCAGCAGGGCTGTGTATAAATACTACAAGGTCCATAAGGCCCTGCTGGACCTCAGGGCACGATCCTGCTGTCGGGAGAGCTCCTCCTGGTGGCCTGGGGGTGCGGACCAGCATGGAAAGCCAGCAATCCTCCACAATATATATATGAATATATATAATAACCTATATATACAGTATACATATAGCTTTTCATGCATTACTTCTTCCTGGAATCATTTATAAGTCATTAATATCTTATTGCAGATATCCAGAATTTGTTTTCACTCTAGAAATTTGGCCTAGGGTGCATATGAGACAAAGATAAGATGCATCGGAATCACAAATTTTATCCTCACCACTGATTAATTTTCCCATAACTTGTGAAATGTACAGTATCTGGCAATATGCATGATTAATGTTAACTCTTGAGATTGAGAAAGTCAATGGAACTCTGTCTGCTTACAAAACTCTCCCATTCTCCAAGATAAGGCCAGATGACTTGCCACTTAATAAGATGGCTCTACACCAAGACCAATAAGGAAACAAATCCAAAATATTCCAAACTAATTTCAAAGGGCTGGAGATCACAGCAGATATAATTTTTAGAAATAGTCCAAAATTACCAGCCACTATGTTACTGTTCTTCAGTGCATGCAGGCCATGTAGGTGTCATGGATTGGCCCTCTCGCATCACCCTCTCTCTGATTTGTGTCTTTTTGTCACCTTGCAGCAAATTCTATGCTAAGTTTTCTTGTGTGCCTTATTGACAGTCATGTTCCCTACTTATTCTATTAGTGTAAGATGCCCTTTCACCCTGAAATGATCATTTTATAGATTTTTTTTAAATATTTGTCTTACCGACAAACAGAAACAACTGTTTATCTTATGTAAGTGATGCTGTCATCAAAATGTTTATGGCCTTCATATGGAAATCTGCCGAAGTGGTAAACTATTTACATCTTTCTTTAAATTATTCAGTGTTTGTTACAAAAGAATAATGTTTTTATGTAGATATTCTAGCTTCATGTTGAAAAATCTAGCTTTTTGCCAAATTATGAACTGGAGATAACTTAAAAATTATATTTAATGAAAAAAAATGCGGAGTTGGGCAGTGCCAGGTAACCAAGAAACTGAGTAAAATCTGCATGATGTGTAAAATATTCTTACTGTCCCATGGGTACTTGAAGAAGTGAGGCTCTGCAAGATCAGCAGGCAGTAACAGCAGCAGGCACCAGGCAGATAAAGTATCTGGATATCTGGGGGCAACGAATAATACAGCTTGGATATTTAGAACAAAAGCCTACAAATTCAGAGTACTGGTGTAACAGTCACTTTGTGCCTTTTTGACAGAAGGAGCCAAAGTGTATGGCACTATAAGAACTGAACTTATGGTTGTATTACATAATTAAATAGAACTCTATAATGTAGACTGTAAGTGAAAGAGAAATATTATGTAATGCACGGAGGTGAAATTATTGTTTTTCCACAAGGGGAGGGAGATGGAGGAGTGTGGATGGGGAAAGAGAGAACAAGTTATTTAATTTTTAAATTTAATTTTTATTGCTTACTGAAACAACATAAATTATTCATAGTTACTTAGAAATCACGAGCAATTATTTTCAGCTTTCTACCGTGTCAAGCTCAATGACGTCTATGAATTCATGCGCTGGTTCAGTGGTGACGACTGACTCAGTAAGACTGTGGTTTATTGGTAACTTTTTAGAACAGGACTATCTAGTATGTATTTTGTTTCTCTTAGTCTCAACAAGTGGATAACAGATGTACTGCAGCAGACTCATAAACCCTAACCTGAAGTGTTGCATGTTGATCTTCCCTAGTATCACTACACCATGGGTAGCATCAATATCAGCTTGGAAGCAGCTGAAGGAATAAAGAAAATATCCCAACTCATTCTTCTGCCTCACACATCTTAGATACAACATAACTGGATGGACGGGGTGGATGGAAATGCTGACAGAATAAGATTTTGTGTACTCCACTTAGGACACAATCAGCTGCTTGGGCCACAAGCTATGAGGCTTCTGTTCTTACCATTTAGTCATTGAATTGTTTATTAATATATTTGTATAACATTTTTAAACTGGAGACCAAATTAGTCATGCAGATGTTGTTTGTGGGTATTAAGATAGCCATTTTAAGTATGTGAAAAAGTGTTTAGAGAAACAAAACAATATCAAGAATGCTTCTTTTTTAAGAAGGTGAGCAACACCCACAAATTGAATTAAATAACATTTTTGTTACCTTTAAAAATGTGTTTTTGTGTAAATTGTGCATTGAATTTAAAAGGAATTCTACTTGTAACAATTAATATGACAGCATTCACACCTTTTTTATCTAGCTGTGAAATGACTGAAATAGAAAATTAATTGGGTTTTGCACGCATAGGTTTCTATAATTCAATGCTATACGAAATTCATAACATAATGCTATTATCACTATGAATAGTTCTAAATCAATAATCGACACTGATGGGATTAAAACAGATGGAATGTTTAGCATGCTGATGAAAAATAGGAAAAAATTCACATGAAAGGACTCGGAGATGTAGTGACGTCCTGTCTGCTTAATAGACTAACCATGGACTTTATTACATTACTGCATTTTCATTTGTCATATCTTTCGTATTGTGCAGCTATTTCAAAATCTGTCTGGGCCCCTTTTGGCTTCTTTAACACATTTCCTTGTTGATCGACTGATATTAGGCCAAACTGCCTGATGTTTAGAATAATACTAATATCACTGATCTTAAATGGAAAAATAACATTTTATATGCAATAGCTAATCTGTACTTTTTATATCATAATGTATTCCCTGTTCAGCTGCTGCTTGTTAACACAAATTATCTGATCAGCCAATCATATGGAAGCAACTCAATGCGTTTAGGCGTGTAGATATGTCAGGACAACATGCTAAAGGTCAAAATGACCATCAGAATGGGGAGGAAAGGTGATTATAAGTGACTTTGAATATGGCATGGTTGTTGGTGTTAGATGGGCTAGTTTGAGTATTTCAGAAACTGCTGATCTACTGGGATTTTCATGCATAACTATCTCTAGGGTTTACAGAGAATTGTCCAAAAAGACCAAATATCCAGTGAGCAGCAGTTCTCTGGACGAAAATGTCTTGTTGATGCCACAGGTTAGAGGAGAATGTCCAGACTGGTTTGAACTGATACAAAGGCAACAGTAACTCAAATAATCCCCTAGTTACAACTAATTTATACAGAAGAGCATCTCTGAACACACAACATGCTGAACCTTGAAGCAGATGGGGTACAGCAGCAGGAGACAACGCTGGGTGTCACTCCTGTCAGCTAAGAACAGGCAACTGATGCTACAATTTACACAGGCTCAACAAAATTGCACAAGAGCAGATTGGAAAAATGTTGCCTGGTCTGATGAGTCTTAATTTCTACTGCAGTCAGAATTTGGCGTCAACAATATGAAAGTATGGATCCATCATGCCTTGTATCAATGGTTCAGGCTACTGGTGGTGGTGTAATGGTGTGGAGGATATTTTCCTGGCACACTTTGGGCCCCTTAGTACCAATTGGGCATTGTATAAATGCCACAGCCTACTTGAGTATTGTTGCTGACCATGTCCATCCCTTTATGACCACAGTGTATCTTCTGATGGCTACTTCCAGCCAGATAACATGCCATGTCACAAAGCTCAAATCATCTCAAACCAGTTTCTTTAACATGACCATGAGCTCACTGCACTCAAATGGCCCCCACAGTCAACACATCTCAATCCAATAGAACACCTTTGGGATGTGGCGATATGGAAGATTTGCATCATGGATGTGCAGCTGAGAAATCTGCATCAACTGCGTAACGCTATCATGTCAATATGGACCAAAATCCATGAGGAATGTTTCCAACACCTTGCTGAATCCATGCCATCAAAGAATTATGGCAGATTTGCAGACAAAAGGGGGTCCAACACAGTACTAGCAAGGTGTACCTAATAAAGTAGCTGGTGAATGTATGTGCCTTTGAAATCTCTTTGGTATTGTCCTGCCTTGTAATAAGGGACTTTCATGAGACTCCCTATTCCTGTTCATTTATTATTTGTGTTTATATATAATGTGAAAAGCAGCAACTGTCATCATGTCTGTCTGCCTGTTCACATTAAACAACTTGAGTCCCAGCGAAGCAATTTCATTGAAATTTGGTACACTTGTTCTTTTTTTTTTTGGAAATTTTATTAATTTTATTGCAATCATTCCATACAAATCAATCAATTTTTACAAAAGTAGGATTAAGAACAAGTCCCCCTGAGAGAGAGAGCAAGGCCAACGGAGTAAAACTTAAGGCTTGTAAACATACCTAAATTGATGAGTTTGATAAGCCAATAGAGATGGATGGAGAAGAAAAAGAAATGCAGAAATAATTGCTTCCTCTGTGCTTTAAGAGCTTATTCTAAAAATTGATTAGATCCTGCCATGTTTTGAAAAAAATCTGTCCAGATCCTCTAACTGAGTATTTGATTTTTTCCAATTTCAAATAGTATAAAACATCGGTTTCCCACTGACTTAAAAGAGGAGAGTTAGGATTCTTCCAGTTTAGCAAAATAAGTCTGTGTGCCAAAAGTGTAGTGAATGCAATCACAGTTTGTTTGTCCTTCTCCACTTTAAACCCATCTGGAAGAACCCCAAACACAGCTGTTAATAGGTTAGGAGGGATTGTGAGACCAAGGCTGTCTGAAAGGTAATTAAAAATTTTGGTCCAGAATGATGTTAATTTGGTGCAGGACCAAAACATGTGACCCAGTGAGGCTGGGACTTGATTGCAGCATTCACAAGTTGGATCATGCCCTGGAAACATTTTGGACAGTTTTAGTCGAGACAGATGTGCTTGATATATAATTTTGAGTTGAATAATTGTATGCTTTTGCATATGGAGCTCGAGTGAATTCTCTGCATTGCTACTTTCCACTCCTTTTCTGATATATTAATTGAGAGATCTTTTTCCCAGTGTCCTCTTGGATCTTTGAAAGGGAGGGACTGTAAAATAATTTTATATATTGCAGAGATGTTGTCTAAGTCCTTGAGATTGAGCAATTTTTTTTACAGCATGGATGAGGGTGCATGATGAGGAAAATCAGGAAGGTTCTGTTTAACAAAGTTCCTAATTTGAAGATAGTGAAAGAAATGTGTAGCTGGAATGTTAAATTTGGAATGTAATTGTTCATAGGATGCAAAGACGTTGTCTATATAAAGATCTCTAAGCAAGTTAATCCCAAATTTTTCCAGATATTAAAACTGCATATGTTTGAAGGTTGAAAGAGGTGGTTCTCTTGCAGAGGTGCCACAGAAAGAAGCTTCTCCATCTTAAAATGCTTTCTACATTGGTTCCATATTCTGAGTGAGTGAAGCACAATTGGGTTATTAGTATATTGCCGATAACTTGCATTTATTGGGGCACAGAGCAGGGAATATAAAGAAGTACTGCAGGATTTTACTTCTATTGCGACCAGCCTGTGTATGTTCATCTATTTGTGTCCAGGTTTTATAGCTTGTATGTTTGCTGCCCAGTAATAAAACTGGAAGTTAGGTAGAGCCATGCCACCTTCTGCCTTTTGTCTTTGTAGGGTCGCTCTTTGATCGTGGATGTTTTGAGTTCCAAATAAATGAGGTTATTGTTGAATCTAATTGCTTAAAAAATAATTTATTGATGTATATTGGAATGTTTTGAAATAAAAAAGGAGCTTAGGAAGAATATTCATCTTAACAGTGTTAATTCTTCCAGCTAGAGTGAGATGAAGGGTTGACCATCTATGCAAGTCTTGCTTAATTTTTTCCATGCAGACGGCGAAATTTTGTTGATAAAGAGCTTTATGTTTACTTGTGATGTTTACCCCTAGGTATTTAAACTGTTCTGCAATGATAAAAGGTAGGGTGTCTAATCTAATATTATATGCTTGAGAATTCACTGGAAAGAGTACACTTTTATTCAGATTAATTCTGAGACCAGGGATCTTTTGAAATTCTGTGAGTGCTGTTAAGACTGCAGGCACAGAATTTTAGGGCCTGATACAGTATATACAGTACCATATCATCTGCATATAGAGAAATTTTCTGTTCCAGTCCTTCTCTGATAATCCCTTTATCTGATCAGCATTTCGACAGTGTATTGCCAGTGGTTCAATGGCAATTGCAAACAGCAGGGTGACAAGGGGCATCCTTGTCTGTACGTTCTAGTTTAAAGTAGTCTGAACAAATGTTGTTGATACAAACTGAAGCTTCTGGATTGGTATACAGTAGTTTGATCCATGCACAAATGTTCGAGCCAAACCCAAATTTCTCCAATGTAGTAAAAAGGTATTTCCATTCAATCATGTCAAATGCTTTTTCTGCATCCAATGATAATAATATTTCTGGGGTGTTTGATTTAGTTGGTGAGTATATTACATTAAACAGGCGTGGAAGATTTGAAGATAAGTGTCGACCCTTGTTAAATCCAGTTTGATCTTGTGATATTACCGAGGGAGCACTTTCTCCATCCTTCTAGCTATGACTTTTGAGAGTATTTTAACGTCATTATTCAAAAGTGAAATTGGTCTGTATGATGCACATTGTAATAACTCATAATTATTGTTTAGGAATAACGGTGATTAATGCATTGGTGAAAAGTTTGAGGGAGAGTTTCATTGCCTCTGGCCTTCTGTAAATGTTGCTAATAGGAGGGGAGCTAGCTGAGCGGAGAATTTCTTATAAAATTCTGCAGGGTAGCCATCAGGGCCTGCTGCTTACCCGACTTGAAGTGACTTTATAGCATCTAGTAATTCTGATAAGCCAGAGGTTTATCAGTTCCTCCACACTAAATATCTATTTGTGGTATCTGTAATGTATCCAGAAATGCATTAGATTGTGTGTTGTCTTCTTTAAACTCAGTAGAATATAAGGATTTATAGTAGTCTCTAAATGTGTGCATTATATTTTTGTAGTTGATGATTTTGTATCATTTCGTGCTGGTGATTACTGGGATTGCGTTGTGGACTTCTTGCTTGTGAATTTGTTGAGCTAAAAGCTTATTAGCTTTCTCTCCATGTTCATAGTAATGATGTCTGGATTTATAAATTAGTTGTTCAGTTTCTTTAGTTGTCAAGAGGTTTAGTTCTGAATGCAGAGCCTGCCTTTTCCTATGTAGAGCCTCGCTTGGAAGCCTGGCATGTTCTTCATCTATTCTAGTAATTTCACTTTTTAGCTCTGCTACTTTCTTGGTTTCTAATTTATTTCTGTGGGAAAGATATGAGATAATCTGTCCTCTTAAGAAGGCCTTAAGAGTTTCCCAGAGTATTCCTGCAGAAATCTGAGGATGTATTTGTCTCTAGGAAGAAACTGATTTGTTTGGATATAAATTCTGTACAATTCTCGTCTGCTAATAGAATCGGGTTGAGACGCCATCTGCGAGGTGAGTGTGTGGGGCATAGTGACTTTAGCTCCAAGATCAGAGGTGCATGGTCAGAAATAACAATAGCATCATATTTGCAAGATTTAATCGTAGGCAAGAAATTATTATCTATAAAGAAATAATCAATTCTTGAGTAGCAATGATGTACTGGTGAGTAGAAAGAATATGTTCTTGAGTTTGGGTTTAAAAACCTCCAGGGTCTGATAAGTTGTGATCAGTTATAAACTTTGTAATTATCTTTGCAGTGTTAGATGTCGTCCCCCCTGTGATAGAAGTCCATACTAAGGGAGGATTTAAAACACAATTAAAGTCCCCAGCCATTATAATTTTATGAGTGTTCACATTGGGAATGGATGCAAATACATTTTGTATAAATTCCTTATCATCAACATTAGGTGCATAAGCATTTATCAAAATCATTTTACAGTTAGATAAGTCTCCCATGACCATCACATATCTCCCTTCAGGATCCAATACTACATCTGATGCTACAAATGAGACTGTTCTATGTATGAGAATTCCCACACCTCTAGTTTTCTTTGTAAAGCTAGAAATGGAACATTTGGCCAGTCCAGTCCTTTCGCAGCCGGAACTGATCCTTGCTTAGTAAGTGGGTCTCCTGTAAAAATACTATTTTAGCATTTAAACCTGTTAGGTTTCTTTTTAATTCATGATTCAGGCCTTTAACATTCCAGCTCACAAAGTTAACTGTCCCATCATGGAGACATTGATCCTGAATATTTGATGTCATTTTATAGTCTTAACTGGAAGTGAGACAGCTTTAACCTTAATTTCCTATTTCCCCAAGAGTTTTTGCCATGCAGCTTGTTGTTACGTTGGTAGTTATAATTATAAAGATTAAAAGGATAGATTAAATATAGATATAGCCTGCTCTCTTTCTCTCCCCCCCTTAGACAGAGCGCGTCCAAAGCAAAACAAGCCCCCACGCAGCGGCATTTAAGGATTAAAAAATAGATATCTATTGCCAATATAATCTAAATACTATATGCCTAAAATATAATCATTGACAAACTATGAACCTAAAATATATATAATCTTCATCAATCTTAATGTATTAAGATAATAAACCCGGATAATAAACCCGGGGAATGGCGTTAGAAAGTGGTCCAGAATAAGCATAGTAAGTCTTAATGCAATAATAACAATAGCAATAAACCAAGGGTATGATGTTAAACAGTCTCCTTTAGGGTAGAGAAAAAATAAATAAATAAGATCAAAAAAAAAATTTTTTAATTAAAATTAAAAAAAAATTAAGCGCAAACGTCTATAACTGTAATTAAAACATAAACAGATAGCGTCCAAGTAATAAAGAGGATATATAATTATAAAAAAAAAACGTATCTTAACAAATAGATCAAGCAGTAGGTTATTTATCCTTGCCATGTCATGACAGGCTACGACTCACTATTGTGTTTCAGAATAGTGTTGGGATCAGCTTTCTTAATTCCTTTTCTGCTTCTTCTTTGCTGGCGAAGGCATAGAATTGGCCGTGCAATTCCTCTTTCAGTTTGGCAGGATACAAGAGGCTGTATTTGATACTGGCTTGCCGTAACCGATGTTTGATGTTATAGAAGCCTGCACGTTTAGTAGCTGTTGTTAGAGAGAAATCAGGGAAGATACGAATGTGGTTATTTTCATATATAATCTTTTGCTTGTGTCTGAGGAGTGCCATCACCTCTAGCTTAAATCATAATCTCTCGAAGCGAATAATAAAAGATCTAGGTCTGACGGTATTTGATCCGAGTACGTGATAAGCCGCTGCTATCTCAGAATCTGCTTTAAAGTCCTCTCCAATTATTTTAGAAAATAGTTCAGTTGCGAATTTCACTGGGTTTGGATTTTCTCGATTCTTAGGTACACCTTCGGTTCTAATATTATTCCTTCTGCTTCCATCTTCCAAAGCAGCAAGTCTGTCTCCGAGTTTTTTGCATTTGGAGTTGGCAGTTGTTGCTTTTTCTTCAGCACTGGCAGCTAGATTTTCGGCTGTTTCAATCCGAGTTGTGAATGTCTCCTTGACATCCTCCAGTTGATCAGCAAGTGTGCTCAGTTTAAACAAGGTTTTCTGAATGTGCTCTTCAAATTTACCCAGCATATCTTTAAAGACTGTGTCAAAGTGAACACATATGCGTTTCTCCAAGTCTTTATTATCCTGCTGCTGCTCCTGTCGCAGCTTCTGTCGCAGCTTCTCATTTGCTTTTTCCCTTGCCTTTTCATTTGCCTTCTCGCTTTTCTTTATATCTTTCTTTATCTCTTGCATGAGCTCAGTGATCATCACCTTCAGTTCAGACAGATCAATTCTGCTTTCGTGCACCGTAGGTGAGGCAGTGGGCTCTATTACAGCCGGTGTTCCCGGCTTGCGTGGAGTAGTTGAAAGCGTGGACTGCAAGGCCTTTTCCAGTTTCAGATGATCTTCTCCAATCAGCGAGCTACCGTGACTTACGTCACTCACACTCGTACATTCGCTCCCCATTTCGCTCTTAGCCAGAGATGATGTAGCGGACCGTGGTCCCGAGGAGTCTGGGCTTTCGCCCATCTGATCCAGGTCACTGAAAGGCCGTACCTTGAGCTTGAACTTGGGCTTGCCGATCTGAGCTTGGATGTAACTTTAGTTTTTGTTTCTTTCGTTTCTTTCTGAACCCCTTTCTTGTTGGCCATGTTTATGTATGCTTGCATATACTGTAGTAGTACCCTCAGGCTGGATAAATACAGGATATCTCAGGATAATAAGAAGATAATATGAAAAATAACACCGTTGCTAGTGGAGCTCCGCTTCAGACGTCCATCTCTTGCAACGGACGAGACCAAACCACTTATTTTTAAAAGAAATTTGTCAGTTGAGTTATATTTCCAATTGACCATGCTGTGCAAAGTTTTGAAATGTTGAAAACTCCCATGGAAAAGCATTGGTGAATTTTTAAAGTTTTTTTGTATCTTAGAACAATGAAATATTCAGTGCAACTGCAATAAATTATTAGTTTACTGTTTCAAATTTATCTTGGGAGAGGTTACTCCATCTTTTGTCAGGATTCTCAGTATCTCTTAGTTTATGATGGAAATTCTTGTGGTTCCTGTTTTGGTTTTTTCGTGTATTTGGGGGTTTTCTACCACAAAGATTCTGGTGGTCACATCTGTTTTTCGCCCGTTGGCTTAGTTTTGTTAGTATATATGTATTTTCTATTCCTTTTCCACTGCCATCTATTTTTAGGTCCCGTTGTTAAGATAGCACCCACGTTGCCAGGGCTGTGTCCTCTGAAGTTGTGAACTGTCAATTGTAACCGAACAGGATAAAAGTTAATCTCAAAGTTGTCTCTGTGTCCGAGTACACAGATTCCCCCAAACCCTCATGTAGTTGCTTTGATTAATTGCTCTTTTTGATTCTCCATTTTTTGAACATCCTTTGACCTTTTTCTGTCTATGAATTTTATATTGCATTTTGGCTTTGGTTGCTAGCATTTTTGATCTCCCAGATTTGATCTTCGCTTTGTTTTTAATCTTGCCTCTTCTCCCAGGCTGCTGATTTTTTTTAAAAGCACAACGCCTCTTTTACTTGTTTGATAGTACTGACTGACTGCAAAACAGATTCCCAGTAGAAGTTAATAAAATGCTAACACAGCGGTGAATGTGACCTGATGCTTCTTGTAGTAGTGCTGTCAGCAAATTCCATGAGCCACTGTCACACCAGTTTCCTTCTTCTGCTGGTGTGACTCATTATAATGTAATGGATAAACACCTGGGGCCTCATGCATAACGCCGTGTGTAGAATTTGCACTATAACATGACGTTAGCACAAAAGCAGAAATGTGCTTATGCACAAAAAAATCCAGATGCATAAATCTGTGCTTTCGCCAGCTTCCATGTTCTTCCACTACATAAATCCCAGTCAGTATGAAAAGTAACGCACATGCACGTGTCTGCTGTCCCGCCCTGTCTCCTCCCAGAATTACGCCCCTTTGAATATGCATATAGTTAAGATTCTAGCAGCTGCATTCTGCACTAGTTGCAATTGATTGATGTCTTTTTTGGGCACATGGTGCGATTTCCTGAGGATGATCCGGCTCGCAGGATCATTGTTGTTGAGGGCCTGAGCAGCTGGACCAGGCCAAGGGAACACCCATGTAATACCTGGCTGCAGCAGATAGATGGTCATTTCTGGGGGGTGGGACTGGACCCCGTGTCTGACCTGGGGGTTGGGGGGTGTATGGTTGCCAACCAGGATCTCAAGCCGCTCTGTCGTGTTGTGGTGGGTGCAGCAACGCTTAGCTGGCTTATTATGCCTTGCCATACCACTGTTGTATTAAGGTGCTATGAGCTGCATTTTCTGATCTATCTCTTTTGGCACCACTGTTACTCCCAGCTTTTAGCTTGCCGTTACTTACAAATTATTCAGCATTTTTCATCAACAGTGTGTTTCTGACTTCATTAGTTTTATGGCTTTTTGTGGAAGCCCATTCAGCCTGGGCACAGACAGAAAAATCACAGCAATACTGCTGTTCTAGACACACTCATGTGCCCATTACTATGCTAAGTTATTAGTCACTTGTACCTTTAGTCTCTTCATTTGGATAACATACTGTGCGTACACGATCCCTTGGTACCTGCATAGTGCCCCTTGACTGAGAAGGCAATTATGTGCGAATGCTGGGAGGGTGCACTTAATTTAGTGGCCATTCTGGATGAAGACCATATGCATATTGTATATATTTATTTTTCTGTTCATATAAAGTAAACCACATAACTTCATGGATTCCTTGCTTTTGTAACAGCGTTAAAGCAAATTTACATAGCGGGTTGGATAATGGATGAATGGATATAATGTTCACTGAGTTATTATTTTCAATATTTAAAATCATGATAGTGTGGAAAGGTACAGTGTATGTGAATTTTATTGCCTTACACTTATATCTTTTAGACATATACAAATAATAAAAATTTAATGCTATTTATGAGTATTATGGCATACAGTACATGCCACCAGAAATTAAATATATAGCGAACTGCAAGGTTAGAATGTTATCTACAGCAAACAAAAAGTTTACATTTAACAGAAACTAATTCAGTTCAACTGCCTTACAGGTCTAAATCAGTGGAGTCAAACTCAGATTCTGGAGGGCTGCTGTGGCTGCAGGTTTTCATTCCAGCCACCTTCCTCATTAGTGACCAATTCATTCTACTGGTGGGACAGACTGCTTTTGCCTTAACTTTAATGGGCTTCCCCTCTAAGATTCAGCACCCTTAATTGTTTCTTTTTTTCCCTAACCAACAGCCAAGCAATAATGAAATGTAAAGAAAACCAAGAGATGATCAGCTAAGAATCTCAAAGTCAGTTCCTAGACGGTCACCATTTTCACTTCAACTAATATCATAATTTGAAGCCACTGATAAAGTGCATTATTTAACTCTGTGAATTGTTTAATACTCTCATTCTGCAACATCACATGTCTCTAAAACTGCTGATATTAAATATTTTGTTGAAGTAGATATTGCTTGATGGACACATACGGTAGATGCAAATGGAATCAAGTTAGCTGGTCATCCATTTTGCTTGCTTTGCCTGACATCTTTGTTTGGGTGCTGCTTAAGAAAAGACAAATCTTAAAAAAGCAAATCAATTAAAATCAAGGAAAAAAGTCTTCCATTAGCAGCAATTAAGAAACCTGTAGCCACTGCGGCCTCCAAGGTTTGAGTTGAAAGCCTCTGGTGTAGATGATAGCCAAGTTGCTCTAAGATCTCATTTAGTTTGCTCTTAGGTACCAAGTGTGTCTATTTGAACATGTTTTGAAAATTTGTTTTAGATTTTTCACTTTTGTCAAGAATTCCTTGCTTCTAATTTGTTTAACTATCATCTCTAAACTGGCTTGATGCAGGTGGGAGTGGGTGTGAGCATGAGTGAACCATTTACTGATGGGTTAGACCACAACCATGAAAATGTAGTTATGGGTAAATGGCATACATAGCAGTTTCTCTCAGAATTTGGACTATTTCACTTTGCATTTATTACATTTTTTTTTTTTTTACAGAATAAAATTGGAGCTGGTCGGCTAATGGGACCCAAAGGTGTAGCCGTTGATCGTAATGGTCACATCATTGCTGTGGATAACAAGGCTTGCTGTGTTTTCATTTTCCAATCCAATGGGAAGCTTGTCACAAAATTTGGAGCAAGAGGAACATCAGACAGGCAGTTTGCAGGTACATTAGATGGTAATGTATGTCTCTGTGAATGTCCTGTTTATTATAAACCGGATAACATTTAAAGTAAAATATACAAAACAGGAGGAGTTGTGTTAGGCCTTCCAGGTATATGATGGGTAAGGGGTGTCTTGATGATTGTACCTCAGTTTAGCTTTTGACTCTTTGTGGAGTTTATCTGGGATCTGGGTTCTTGAGAGATATATGTGCTTCCCTTTGGCCATATTATTCATAGCTTTGGACTGGGTTATCATTTTTATGCAGATGGTGCTCAACTCTATTTCAATGTTAAAAGTGAAACTTCATCAGAGCTTTGTCAGCTCACAACTTGCCTCAGTGAAATTAAAACCTGGATGGAGCAGAACTCTTTAAAATTAAACTTCAACAAAACTGAACTCTTGCAGATTGGCACTAAAGCACAACTTAAGAAATAAGTTCCTTTTCAGTCACTCCTGATGGTGATCTCATCAGACCTTCTTCTAATGCAAGGAATCTTGGTGTCATTTTTGATTCCTCCCTTACTTATTCTGCCCACATAAACCACATTAAGAAGCTTTCTTACTTTCACCTTTGTAACATATCCCATGATCTCTCTTTCCTCTCCTTTTCTAATGTCAATAAACTTGTCCATGCTTTTATCACTTCCCGCATTGATTATTATAACTCCCTATTGGCAGGTGCCACTTCTAATTTCATATCACAGCTCCAGTTGATTCAAAACTCTGCTGCAAAAGTCCTAACATGGACCAGCAACAGCGGGCACATAACACCCATCCTGCTTTGCCTCCACTGGCTCCCTGTGTCTGACAGAACTGAATATAAAATTTTATTATCAACCTACAAAGCTTTAAATGGCCTCACACTGGGCTACATCAGTGGCCTTCTAAATCACTATGCTCCTGTTTGCCCACTTAGGTCCTCTGATACTGGCAGTCTTGTTGTGTCCCATACTAACCTGCACTCTGTGGGTGACTGGGCCTTTAGCCGTATAGCACCCAGACTTTGGAATGACCTCACGAAATTAATTGGATCAGCTGACTACTGCTGGGTAGGGCTCCAGCTTTTTGGGCAAAAATCAGAAAATGGTTTTATGGTTGATCCTAATAAAAATTAGATCATTATATGAAAACTTCAAGATTTTTCTTTTTCTGCAAATTATCAGTGCTTAGCAATGCCACATATAGTTATTCATTACACAGTGTCACAAACTCGACTCAGTGTCATAGAAAAGTTTGGGGCATCCATCCGTATAATTGCTTTCCTGGCTGCAAAGTTGTTCAAGTAGATACAGCACCGAGTCCAAAGCAAAACTGAGGGAATAGGGAAAAGGTGGAGGCTTTTAAAGGGGAAGACAGGAAGTGAGATCAAAGGGGTTGGGCTCATAAGGTCTTCAGCCATTGGTTCGAGCCCAGACGTGACATCACAGGGGCCGGAGCCGGCAAGGTCTTCTTCCATAGGCTCGGTCCCGGAAATGATGTCAAGAGGGCCAGGTGGAATCTCCCATGAATGGTCTACAGGAAAGGGAGAAAAAGAGTCAGTGCACTCTGCCACATCGTGGTATGAGTGAGAACTGCCCTTACTCAAGCCCTTTAGCTGCCTCCCATGCGCACGTGTGTGACAACAGTATGCCTGAAGACAAACTGGCCTAAAACATAGTTAACTTATTTGTCCATAAATTGTTTAACTTGCTTTATTCTTTAGTCTTTCTGGATGAGACACTTATCTATTATAAGACACATGTTTGCACATGCATTCTCACTAGGTCAGTTATGAGGCTTTGGGACGTGTGAAAACTGAGTGCCAGTAGAAAACCGTTGTAGACTCCATAAAGTGACTAAGCCATGCGTCTAAAGCCTATGTCAAACCACAGCTCACCACCAATACACTATTTGGAATTTCTTAGTTAGAGCTTAGAACCAAAATGGATGAGTGTAAAAAACCATTGTGAAAGCAACTTTTTAATTGCTGCTAAAGTTCCTGCAAATATTCTGTCAAGATTTCTAAAATTAGTGCTGACAGTTTCAGGAGGGAATGGCTGTCAAATTGGTAACATTGACATATTTCTGAAAACTTCAGGGAGGATACATGTACGTAGTGCATTCTCTCTCACACATAAGATAACACATACTGTTAATTAACCATATGCTTTAAGACAGCAAGATTCTATGAACAGAAAATAGAAGAGAGAAAAACACACACACTTTTCATTTAAAATGTGTTTGCAGAACATAAATTATTTGCTCCCAACCCTTTTCTAGCTGCTTGGCTTAGGTGTAAGGTGTCTGCTTGACTTTGGAAATACTAAGGTAGCATCATAACCATCTTGATTTTACATTATACCTAGCTAGTCTACATTGTGATAACGTATCAGACAGATTCGCTGTAAAGCTTTTCTCTTTATAACCAGCACTAGTACTTCAAAAATTGGCCTGCAAATATACTATATGGGCCAAAGGCTTGTGGATACCTGACCATCACACCTGTATGAGCTTGTTGGAGATCACATTCCAAAACCATGGGCATTAATGTGGTGTTTTTCTGCTTTGTGGCTGTAACTGCTTCTACTCTTCTGGAAAGGCTTCCTATGAGATTGTGAAGTTTGTTTGTGGGATTCTGTGCCTATTCAGGCAAAAGAGCATCTGTAAGGTCAGGTACTTATGCTCATCAAGAGGATCTGTCTAATAATCAGCATTCCAGTTCATCCCAAACAGTGGTCAGTATGATTGAGATCAGAGCTCATGTTCCTTCACAACAAACTAATCAGAACATGTCATCATGGACCAGGCTTTGTGCACAGGTGCACAGTCATGCTGCAACAGAAAAGGGCTTTCCCCAAACTGTTGCCACAAAGTTGGAAGTGCACAACTGTCAAAAATGTCTTTGTGTACTGTAGTATCAACAGTAATTTCTTTGGAACCAGGGGGGCTAACCTGAACTCTGAAGGACAGCCTCAGACCATGATCCCTCCTCCACCAAACTTTCCAGAAGACACTATGCAGTCCAGAAGGTAGCATTCTCTGGACATCCGCCAAGCCCAAATTCATCCATCAGACAACCACATAGTGAAATGTGATTTATCTCTCCAGAAAACACTTTCCCCAATGCTCCAGGGTCCAATGGTGACATGCTTTACACCATTGTAGCTAATACTTGGCATTGCAATTAGTAATCTAAGGCTTGTGAGCAGCTGCTCAACCATGAAAGCCCATTTCATGAGGCTTCTGACACACAGATCCTTTGCTGATGTTGCTTCCACAGGCAGTCTGGAACTCTGTTGTGAGTGATTCAACTGAGGATAGGAAACTTTTACATGCTATGTGCTTCAGCACTTGACGGTCCTGCTCTGTGAGTCTGAGTGGTCTACCACTTCATGGCTGAGCTGTTGTTGCTCCACTTCACAGTAACAGCACTTACAATTGACCGAGACAGATCTAACAAAACAGAAATCTCACATACTGAATTGTGGCCAAGGTGGCCTCCTATGACAGTGCCATGTTTAAAATCACTGAGCTCTTCAGTATGTTCAATCCTACTGCCAATGTTTGTCCATGGAGGATGCATAGATAGGTAAGTGCTTGATTTTAGGTACCAGTTTGCAATGGGTGCCGCTGAAACACCTGAACTCAGTCAGTTTGAAGGGTGTGCACACACTTTTGGGTATGTAGCGTACATCTTAAAACACTAGTCTCTTATCATTAGCTCACAACTAAACATCACACTGAAGTAGCAGCTACACTTCAGCATTTGGTGTCATTTGCACCTGGGTCAGTATTTGAATACAATTAGGAGAGCAAACTCCGCAGCAAAAGGTGAATTTACAGGAAAATCGTTAAAGCTAGTTTTGAATTTAAAGCCATGGCAGAAGCACAAAAAGCACAAAAAATAATTTCTTGTAAATGTAAAAATCATTCTGGAGCACTTTTCTGAATGCAAAATAGGAAGAAAAACTTAAAGGAAAATGAAACAATGACACCAATTAGATATAAGAGTGACTCGTTGATTTAGAAAAACAATCTGCCACCAGGACCAATCTAAGAAGCAAGAATGGAGCAGATGGAGGGCTGGACTGACAGAGGGCACAGTGTTAGTTAAAGTTGTCCAGGTTTGTCACAGTTGGCTGGCAGAACTGGAATCTGGCTGGTATATTTGGCTGTCTGCTGTAGCAATGCTTCATTGAATGCCCTTGGCTTATAAGATGCAGTGGCTTTTTCATATTGGATATGCAGGCTCCAAAAACATATTTTAAAATTCACACTGTTGCTACATGCAACAACATCTGAGAGTTGTAGGTCAAGAAGTGAGTAATACGATGGTAGACATGTGACCATGACCATCACCTGTATTCAATCTGAGAGTAAGCTATAAAAATGAAGCTGTTCACCAATTAAGGAATAGCAATATACTGTAATTATGTTGAGGCAGCTGGCTCCTCTTTTATGGCTCGCCATTATGTATAGCTCCCTGCCAGTGTTTTTCCTCCCTTGTTCACTTATGACATAGGCTGGAGTGGTGGCTCTGAGGCTAGGGATCTGAGCCAGCAATCGGAAGCTGGCCGGTTCGAATCCTGTAAATGCCAGAAATGACTACATGAGCAAGGCCCTTGACCTGTAATTGTTTCATCCTGGGTATGACGTTAATCTGCATCCAGCCCTTTCGAGCAGGTCCTCCAACTTACAGAAGAAACTTGGGGGTTGGTGGCAGGATTGGCACTCCAACCACTGTGACAAACCTCCCACTGTTCCAGTGTGGTGCTGAGGTGTCACCTGCTGCACTCGGGTCCCAAACCAGGTGGTTTGTCGTGTGGTGGGTGCGGCAATGTGCTATAAGTGCATGCTCCCAACTAACCTTATGACATACAATTCCAGTAAACCAAAACTCAAAATGAAAGATGCTAGAGTACAACTTTATTTGTAATTAGTAATGGTGCATTGCACGTTACACTTGACTCTTTCTCTGTACGTTTAGCATTCGTTTGCTCAGAGGTTGATGCGCTTGCTTCTTCCTGAGCATCTCTTCTTTTCTCCACCCTAGCGGCCCGCTTCTTCTCCTATTTTGTCGGCATCTTTTCGCATTAAAACTGATTAAGTCAGTATTTGCGTTGCAATTACTTAGTACGTTTTCCTTAATTTTTCACGTAAGCTGGCACTCAAGTCTTCAATCTGCCTCAAGAATGATTTAAGATACAAAGAGGTAGGGGAAATGACAGTGAAGGTGGTAGGGAATGAGAACGGCACCCATATGCACGATCCACCTGGCCGCCCTGCTGGTTGCTGCAGAGAGTTGATTCTACAATAAAATAAAATTAAAATAAAAACATGAACAACCATGGAGGTCATTCATCCCCATGAAAGTGTATAGTGGAAGTCATGTAGTATATGTGTACCAAATTTCAGGTCAATAGGTGAAACGGTTTGCGAGCTACAGGTGATTTAATATCCTGGGCAGACAAACGGACAGCCACGGTAGCGTATTATATAAGAAGATTGGCATCCATAGGCCAGTCATCTAATAGTCATTGAAACACTTAGAGAAAGGTGAATTCTTTCAAGACAAGCTGATTTTTTAACACAGTACATTAGAGGGTCAGCTCAAGTTGGACAGTTGGGAAGCAAAGTCAGAGAGGTGAGATTGCGTTGGTTTGGACATGTGCGGAGGAGAGATGATGGGTATATTGGGATAAGGATGCTAAGGATAGAGCTGCCAGGCAAGAGGAAAAGAGGAAGGCCTAAGAGGAGGTTTATGGATGTGGTGACAGAAAACATGCAGGTGATGGGTGTAATAGAATAATATGCAGAGGACAGGACGATATGGAAGAAGATGATCCACTGTGGCAACCCCTAACAGGAGCAGCCAAAAGAAGAAGAAGAAGGAGAGTCAGGAAGTGTTTTCAGTAAAAAAAAGAAAGAAGAATGGAGAAATGGTGTGACCTCAGACAGATGTGTAGGCATCAGCAGTCTTTTGCATTAGAGGTTGCTCTCCAGGGTCTGTAGCATAATACATAATAATTATACTACATTATAATTACTGTATAAGGTGTTCTTCTTATTGTGTGGGTGACAGGTCCTAGAGCATTTATCTGTGATAGTGCATTAGCATCAGCCATGGAGGAAAGCCTGCATAAATTAGAAAAGTGTGCTCTAATAATCAGGAATGGATTTTTTGTTTGTCCAATAAGAGGTATTTTTGCAATATATTCAGAGATATGCTTAGTCAAGGTTATTGTTTTAACAACAATGTTAAGAACTTTGAAATGACAAGCAAAACCTACCAGGTGCCTTCTTTTTATGATGACATTTAGAGATGAATAGTGCTAGCGTACTCCAGACAGCTATAATTGCAATCTTTCTCAGTCAGATGAACAATGGGATTATCTCACTTCCTCTCTTTTTCAAACAGGGATTTGCCCCCCCATTTCTTCCCAGGTTGTCAGACTCCTGAGTAGTGATGGGGGGGGAGGGGGAGGGGTAGCTTAATTTGCTAAAGTTCTCCCATTTCAGGTGATAGTGCAGAAGAGGCAGACCTTTCTGTCTTAAGACTCATTCATTTCTTCTGTGCCTTTGAATTTATTCCCTGTAAAGGCAGCATCTCAATCTTAAAAAAACAGAAATGGTTCTGGTTCTGTGTGCATTATAAGGAGAGGTATTATATATTGTGGTATGGATCATTTTATCATCATCAACTGTGCTGCCTTTAACTTTACCACAACATGAAAAGCGCCTCTCAAGCAGAGAGTGCAAAGACCCAGATTTGCTCTTATTTGGCTATTTCTTTATTTCCTTTTAGCATTTACCCTTGTTGCTCATAACACCATACCATTCTTATTTACCTGAAATCCTAAAAAAAAAATTTTGTTTTGTGCCACCAAACACTTCTGTAGGCCTAGAGTTGTGCTCACTTTGGTTTCTGCTCGGAACAATGATGCCTTCTAAGGATGGATCCACTTGTGAGGCCCTATGCTCCTTCTCGACCTCACAGGTCTACTGATGAACCTCTGTATGGTATCAAATCTCTATCCAGACTCTTCGTGTGTAGGTTCTAGCTGGGGGATTGAGCTGCGCACCTCCATTTAAACTTCTGACTCCATCAATGTGTTCAGAAAGTGTTTGAAGACTCTCTTGTTTGATGAATTTCTGTCTAACTGATATTAGTTGTTTGGTTTTTAAAACTAGCCTACGAATTGTATCTTGCTTGTATTTTGTTCTGAGCTCTTCATTTGTGGTGATCAATTTTGTCCTCCAGATTGGTGTTTATTCAATTATTTTGACCTCTTTTGTAAGTCAGATAAAAGTGTATGCTAAAGCCTATTTCACTTTAGACAACTTAACCAGTGATTTTCAGTTGTAGCCAGTTGGAGGCAGTTGGCGGTGTATTCCCATGAAGCTAATAGTCTAATGTGACATTCCTAAAGAGTGTAACCAACTAGTCTGCAACTAGCTAAAATAAAATCAGATTTGATTTTCTCATTATTTGGAGGGGTAGGCTATGTATGCATTAGAGCTGACAACCAAAATGTACCATAGAATGTTCATGCAGAAGTACAATGCATAAAATATAGTGACAAGGAATAAAGAACATGTGTGTTTTGAACCTCACAAACAGAACAGAAGCTCATCTGTCTGATGCTTCATATTTTACATACCGTAACAGAATGAAAAAAATGTAAGGGGCAGGTTGCTGATCTTCCTGCAGATATTAACCCTTCATAAAGTGCCACTCTGTCAGGCAACAGACTATTGGCAATCAGAAAATTGGGTGAGCATGACTGCACTGGAAGACCAGTGCTCATTTGCTAAATGTGATATTGCCTGTGACTCACATAATGTGACAATAGCTTAATCAAATAAATGTAAATGTATAGATGGCTTGTGGCTACCAGTGTGTCCATAAATTATTAGTGTAGTGCCACTGCAGTTGATTCTATAAACTGCTCTGTTCTTACACTGAACAAGCCTCTGCCAATATAATATTGAAAAATTCTCTTACATGACCTTCAATGACCGACAGTTAATAACACATTTAAAAATTAAGTTGGTAAAGCCAGTGTAGTGAACAGTCCATTCATAGTAGGCTAGGCGTAAGTATTAGGTCCCTCTTACATTGAATCAATCAAGTTCCCGTTCTTTTTATTTCCTACAATAATGAGCATTACAAACATAAATGAAATAATCGCATGACAATGCTTTGAGCCCCTTGGCAAGTAAACTGTATTGTCAGGTTTTTCAAAGAAATAAGTGTAGTAGGTTTGTGATAGAGGCTGTTCGTGGAGGATTTAATTTTATAACTACACCACGATCACCTGCATCTGCGAAACTGGGCTGTGTCATGCTTTTCACTTATTGTTGCCTGCTTAGTGTGCTTTGTATCTCTAATACTAATCAATTTACATTTACATTTTTTAAAAAGTCACACTAGATCACTAAGAACTGCTGAACTACACACTTCTTCTTGGGGGCACCACACATCTTTGTCTCAGCAGCCACTTATACACATGATTTGATTGCACAGTGATTGTTTTAGTTCATGTTTCTCACAACTTTTTGTGCTGTATTTAGCACAGTAAACTTAGAATATACACTAATCATAGCCCAAAGTGTACTTGCAGATTTTACCTTTGTGGGCGCCCTGTGGCCCTAACCCCTGCAAATCATGTCCATTTTTCAAGCCAAGACAGTTGTGAAGTATTGTTTTGCGTCTTTCAATTGCATACACATTGTAAAATAGTCATTTTTGAAACACCAATATTATGAGATTCAGCCATTTGAAATGAAGTCCAGCCACATGTGATAGCTCGGCACTTAGTTTTCCTGCACAAAAAACTTTCAACCCCCAGGGGCTGGTTTCTGGACCAGAATCACAGGTAAACTTTTGTGCCATATATTTGGTTTAGTTTTGATTTACTTCCATATTTATTTTAAGTGCTGCACAAGTGAATAGAAAATGTATCCTTACAAGGAGAAAAACAGTATACCCATCCATCCTAACTACAGGGTCACGGGGGTCTGCTGGAGCCAATCCCAGGGCACAAGGCAGGAAACAAACCCAGGGCAGGGCGCCAGCCCACCGCAGGGTGCACACACACACAAACACACTAGGGACCATTTAGAATCACCAATGCACCAAACCTGCATGTCTTTGGACTGTAGGAGGAAACCCATGCAGACAAGGGGAGAACATGCAAACTCCACGCAGGGAGGACCTGGGAAGCGAACCCGGGTCTCCTAACTGCGAGGCAGCCAGGCTACCCACTGTGCCACCCCAAAACAGTATACCAGGAATGATTATTTCCTGTTGTCACAAGCATGCATTGGAAACACAGAAGGCACAGATCAATACTCAACTGCTGTCTTGGCCTGTAAAATGAACATATTTGGTAATATTTTAGGATTTTTTTTTGTGTCCCATACACTCCATTGCAAAGTTCCAATATGGGCAACATATTTTTAAAATTTATAGGAAAGCTTAATTTTTGAAAAACAGTTTCATGTGGCAAAAGTATATATACCATATTTGTGAAAAAATAACTTTGAAATAAAAAATACTGAACTTTAAGCTATCTCATTTGGTAGGTACTTAAAAGTCTGAATTTTCTGGTCACAGGGGACAGAACCCATGCCAACAGTATTGGGAGCAAGGCAGGAATTAATACAATACAGTTTATTTTTGTACAGCCCAAAATCACACAAGAAGTGCCGCAATGGGCTTTAACAGACCCTGCCTCTTGACAGACCCCCAGCCTTGACTAACTAAGAAGACAAGGAAAAACTCCCAAAAAACCCTTGTAGGGAAAAAATGGAAGAAACCTCGGGAAAGGCAGTTCAAAAAGAGACCCCTTTCCAGGTAGGTTGGGCGTGCAGTGGGTGTCAAAAAGAAAGGGGTGAATACAATGCAACACAATACACAGAACGGAACACAAATAATCCTCAATACAGTATAACAGTAAAATAAAAATGTTACAAATACAGAGCAGAATTTAACAGTAGATGATATCAATTACGTTTGAATGCCTACAGAGGACCAGTTTAGATTATCCACTCAACCTAACCTGCACATCTGTGGAATGTAAGAGAAAACCCCAATAAATGAACACAGACACAGGGAGAATGTGCAGACTCGCTAGTGACAAGGGTGAGTCTCCTGAAGGCAGCAGCACTCACCAGTGCCAATGTTCTCCCATGCCACCGTGCATCTGATATCAGCCTTTAAAACACAGCACCAACTATATATGTTGTTCTGTGCAACTTCAGAAGACACTGTCAACAAATATTCACATACCTTACTAGACATGTCATAGTTAAAATTAACTGATTACAAATACTTGACACAAAATGATGGGGGTTCTTCTCATCATAATTTACTATACAGTTCTGAACGTTTATTTACTCATTGTGATAAGTACAGTTGTGGAGGTGGTATTACTATCTAGTGTACAGAAATTAACTTCACTCTTTGTATAGCAGTTCAAATCCGTGAAAGTATTTTATGGATAGAGAGCAGCAGCACTGCCTGAGTACCAAAGCTTCAATGGAGGTAATCTCATCTTTGACCTTAATCTCATCACAACAGTGTATATGCATATTACTGTCAAACTATAAACCAATTGACAGGGTTTATAATGACGTAATAATTATGATTAACAATCCTTACTTAATAGATCGATTTCAATTTTAAACTTGAGCAAGGCATATCATCTTTGTAAGAGTTCTGTGTAAGGTCTTCTTTGTACATGTACAGTCCTTGGAGTATCACCCAAAAGCAATTTAGTTTTCCAAAACATCTCTCACAACTGTAAGTAACAACTGAAATCTCGCTTCTGAGTGTACAGTGCCATCCACAATGGTGATTATTGGTGAAACAATATATTTTAATGCACTTCCATAATTATCATGAGGTTTTTATACAATGTTACTCCTTTCGGTTTAGAAGAAGCCAGACTTTGCTTGCCTTAGATGTAACCTCTTTTTATTTTACACATGATTTATTTAAAGCATAAAAGCCTGGATGATGGAGTTTGCATGTTCTCCCCGTGTCTGCGTGGGTTTCCTCTGGGCGCTCCGGTTTCCACCCACAATCCAAAGACATGCAGGTTAGGTGGACTGGCGATTCTAAATTGGCCCTAGTGTGTGCTTGGTGTGTGGGTGTGTTTGTGTGTGCCCTGCGGTGGGTTGGCACCCTGCCTGGGACTGGTTCCTGCCTTATGCCCTGTGTTGGCTGGGATTGGTTCCAGCAGACCCCCGTGACCCTGTATTCAGATTCAGCGGGTTGGAAAGTGGATGGATGGAAGCCTGGATGATCTCTTTTCTTCTATCAAGATTTCTTTTCCATATATCATTGTAGGAAGAGATCTAAAAGAAACACAGCAATGTCAAGAATTTCCACTTAACTGTAGGTGATTTTTATGTGTTTTACACAAATACCTAAAGCATACATACTCCAACAGTCCAAAGACATGCAAGTTAGGTGCATTGGTGATCCTAAATTGTCCCTAGTGTGTACTCGGTGTGTGGGTGTGTGTTGCCCTGTGGTTGGCTGGCGCCCTGCCCGGGATTTGTTCCTGCCTTGCGCCCTGTGCTGGCTGGGATTGGCTCCAGCAGACCCCCGTGACCCTGTGTTAGGATATAGCGGGTTGGAAAACGACTGACTGACTGATATATATTAGTGCTGACAAGCATCAACAGAGAGATGCAAAAATGGAAATTGTTATCTCACATTTATTATAGTAGTCTCTACATCAATTTGTTCATTTGTAAAAAAGGATTTGTCTAATCTGGGCTCTACATGTTTCAGTGTAAGTGTTGCTTTTATTTTGCTGTTCGATTTTGAAGTGCTTAGTGCTGCTAGCCACAGCTCCAGAGACTCGGGTTCACGTGTGATGGCTGGTGTTCTGTCTGGGGTTGGCTCATGCCTCGCACTTTATGCCCATATGTAACACTATCAATGCATCTATTAGATTTGGAAAATGAATTTATGAAATACATGCAGCAGATAGAAGTATGATTATTTAACATGTGGTTCTGTTTCATCTAATATTGCATGTTTCATTTTTAAGTTCTTGAATCCTTTTTCCTCAATATTTCTTTGACAACCTGTATATGATTATGCCCGTGGTTAACAGGTGTCTTATCATTCATATCAGACCTATTTAGATAACCACAACAAACTTAACACACGTGCCTTTGGGATGTGGGAGGAAACTGCTGAATACTTTTCAGTTCTTATGCAGTCCAGATGGTGTGGAAGCTTACACGCAGCACTTCTGTTCTACATAGTTCACAAGATTTGAAGATTTATTTCTCTGTGGATGGTGTTGAGCAGATTACTCTGTCAAACATGTTGATCAGGGTGTGATGCTTTTGACCAAGCTTGTAGTCTTTTGAATTGCATCATGATAAGTAACACCAATTGATCTAATGTACATGTATTTATTTTCTGTCCACTTGACACGATTTTGCAGCACGCCCGCAGAGAGATTAAACAACTCGACACATCCACATAAAGTGTGAGCTTTCTTGAAGGATTTTACTGGATGTACCTCGTTGTATACTGAAATATGTACAAAGTAAACATAAAGGTATTTACAGGTGTGCAACCAAAGACAATAAGTAAGAAGTAATGATTTACAAAGCAGTACATAGCAGAGACACTTACAAGATGAGTGATTTCCTGGGTCAGATTGTGACAAGAGTTGTGGGTAAACAGGGATTCAGATTGCTGCGTACCAGAACTAACCAGACCCAGGGGTTTCTATACCTTAAAGATGCGTTTTGGACTTGACCAAAAAAAGACATAAAGGGATGCCTATGTGAGACACAAAGGGTGCATTGTATTTAAATGTTCATTATGGGACCTACATGCTTTATGTGTGAGCTATATGGGCATTTATAACACCACTGTGAATGTAGGACGTGACTAACAGGTGTGTTCATAAACGACAAGACAGAGGGGCTGCATAGTTTAACAAATAAAAGTAACAGCTAACAGCATGAGAAAACTTTTCAGGGAAAGGTTGTACAAACATGGGGAGAACATGCAAGTGATCAGGTCACTGGAGCTATGAGGCAGCTGTACCACCCTGCATGTCTGTTTTCTTACTCAAATAAGCCTCAACTGCAAAAACGTGTTACCTGATTAAACAACATAAAGTGTGCTTTTTCACTGAAGGTCTCATAAACATGAAAAGATTACAAAACAGAACAATAGGATGTTTAAAAGTCAGTCAGCCAACAAAAGAAAACACTGGAACCTTGACTGTGTGGTCCATTATTTAAAGAATAGTCCACAGGAACTCCATCTAGCTTGTGTCTGACTAATAGGAATAAGATCTGTAACACTTGACAGCCACTCAATTTCAGATAAATGGGAAAGGAAGAGGAAATTAACTTTTTCTGAGCATATTAAATAAAGTACTTGATAAATATTAGCATACAACAAAAGGCTGCAGAAGTGTGTAGTGCTGCTCCATGATTTCCTGTGTTCCGCTTAGTACTTTGAAAGGGAGCAGATTGTGCTGTCATCTCATTATTTTAACGTCTTAGGAAGGCAAGAAATTAGTTCTGGTGGTAGGCTTTGCTCAAAGACGCTTTCTTTAAGAAACGCTGCACTGCTCGGATTCAGTTTCCCTTTAATATTTTTGCCAGCTCATAGCCCATTCTTAAAAGATCTGCTAAATGACTGAAAGAAG
This sequence comes from Polypterus senegalus, assembly GCF_016835505.1. NCBI lineage: Eukaryota > Metazoa > Chordata > Cladistia > Polypteriformes > Polypteridae > Polypterus > Polypterus senegalus. The sequence continues at coordinate 78,879,521 of NC_053155.1, forward strand.
AAGAAAGAAGATCAGGCATACTGTTTGAAAATATGTGAACTTAACATATGTATAAACTGAAAGAATTGCTCACTTTCTGATGAGAATACGGATTCTGGGCAAATTCTGCTTTGTGTCCAAAGTACAGATTCTCCACAACAGTGACTTCAGTCTGTTCATTCATTTTCTTAGCTCACTTAATCCTTTTGTTGAGTCATGTGGTACTGGTGTCAGTCCTGGCAGCTTTAAATACAAGTAGACATTTGTATCCTTGAGAGCATTACCCACTTAGCTTTGCTTTGGCACACAAGGCCTTTGCTAAGATGCGGCTGGCAGGTCATTTTTTTCTGATACTAAACTTCAGCTCAAGTGTCAGTTCTCCTCACACAGTTCCTCCTTTTGAAATGCAACTTCTGGGTCTCCTTTGATAAGAATGAACAATTACAGGCAAATGACATCCAAAGATGTTTCTCCGTGATGCAACATTTTAAGACTTCTTCAGAGAACAAAAAGGCATCACTCAACTATTGGAAACTGTGACAGAAAAAACACCATTTATCAACCAAAATGTTATGTGCAACCAAGAGACAGCGGTAAATGGAACTCCTTCCTTTACTATCCATTGCAGGCACTAGATCTGTGCTCTCTGTACTCTCAGCCTGAAATAACTTCTCCATAGCAGGACTGCTGTTGCCTACAGGGTGGCCGTAACAAAAGCTAGAGTTTTACTCTGCAGGGTAAGTAGGACTGTAAGAGTAGAAGATCATCCATAAAGGAGTTACTGTACATGCGGGTGCTGCATGAGTCCAAGCTTTGCTAAAGAAAAGCAAGTTGCACAAGTAAGAGAGACCAGCAACACATTTCTTGTCCTGAAGAAAGGAGTTGATTAATCACCAACAGCCCAGCAGACGTAAGTTTTATGTTAACAAGACAGAAGCACTGCATGAAGACATGCTGTAGTACAGCCCGCAACCATAAGGTGCAACCACAACAAAAAGAAGAAGAGCTGAGCTGAATAGAGAAAGATAAAACACTGAATGTTGTTCTATATGTACTAGAGAAGGCATTGCCTACACCAGGTTTCAACAAGAACTTAACCATAGGTGCATCTGCTCTGTTTCTAAGAACAAGTGTCTTTAACTTGGTGATTAGGATAACACTAGTTAATATATTCAGGTTATTGGTATTACTGTAAATGAAAATAGTAAACTGTGTGAAAAATGGGTCTTGAGCTGTTATAAGTTTCTCTTCTTAAACTCTATAGGTGCTTTCCCACCATAGGAACTTAGTTTTTAGGAACTGTCGAGTTTCTGTACAATGTAGACCCTGGGCTACTTGTGGTCCCAGGCCAATTTTGTTTGTTGTTTTCCCACCACACAACAAAATATGTGACATGCAAAGAAGAGTCATGGTGTGTAAAGTGAGGCATTTTTGGAGTTCATGGGGGTTCCCTCCACCTTATTGCTTTTAAGTGATTGCAGCTTCATTAGGGATATTAGTGCTTCACTGCGCCACATGATGCAGTGCACCAGGTAGGCAGGTATAAAGATTGAGGTGGCACAAGGTGCCACGGACAACTCTGTAAAGTCCAAATACTAACAGATTTGTAAGACGGTGCCAGTAATTGTGGTCAAGCATTTATCATAATTCATCATCAGAGTGCGACCCACGATAGTTCCTGCTTGAACGAAAAGTATATACTCTGGAGGAAGAGCTAATGTAAATAACAGGAACTACCTACCAGGAACTAAAAATGACCAGGGTTCCTGTGGTAGGAATGCTATGAAAGCTCCTGAGTTTCAAAAAAGTCCCTGGTTCTTGAAAAAAACTCCTGCGGTTGGAAAGCACCTAATAGTAAAATTTCAGACTAGCATCTCACATACACACAGATGAGAGCAAACACTCTGTGAACAAATCATCACCACCGTTGAAGTGCGGGCACTAAAAATTTTATAACTAGACAAGAACTGGGAGAGGAACATTTTAAGGCTAGTCGTGAATGAATGATGCTTCATTGTTAATTCTTTTGATAAAAATGAAGGAAATAGGATTCACAAGCCATGTGCCTCTTTCTGTAGGAGAGAGACAAAGATCAAACCAAGCTAATATATATTAATGTTTTGAATTGGTTATTATTGTGTTATGTCTGTAAATAATTAATATATCCATCTTTTATTATCCCCATGTTATGAAAAATTCTATTATTTGGCTTATTGCAGCAAGTGTATTTGTTTTTTGTTAAAAAATAGTCTATCATCGGATCTGAATCACAAACAGAGTAGGTGAAGCCTGATTCATATGGATAGTCACCTATGAACTTTAGTCATAAATTGTACCAATGTGGTCATAGTTCTGGCATCCCAGCTGAATGGTGAAGCAGAGATCTCATACAACACAGTGGCCTCTGAAAATGGCTATCTTAAGTAGTTTTACCTTATATTCAATTACATCCCGTGTCCTGCACATTCCAAGAAGTCATCCCTGGTGTCTATATAGACAAAAAGAAGGCCGGAGAACTAAGTGGTCAACTTGTTTAACTAGTTTCTAGTGTCCTTGGGAAGTTTCTGCCCTTCCTGATTCTCTGTTTCTCCACGTACAGAAATTCTGTCATCTCTGGTCTTAAGGCAAATCATACAATACATTAGATAGGAGGTGTGGCTGTCTATACCTGAGACACAAAGTCTCCTATGTACATTTTACCTTTTCAGTAGCCTGACTCACTACCTGAACACTCCATACTTACTGCACTGAGAAAATTATCATTTGTCCAACTGAGTATTGTAATGTGAAAAAGTTGCCAGTAGCCAGAACACCACAGGCCATTTCACCAGAGGACCTCTAGACAAGAGTAAGAACCATACCGGCAGGACGAGAAGTCCAGCTTATGGCATTGTGGGACTGCTGGGGATGGAGAGACGGGTTGAGTGGCTCATAAGTCTCATAGGTGCTTCCAAATACAGTAGGTTCAGGCACCAGCACAAGTCAAAGAGACAGGCTGCCTGCCTGCTTAGAAGCCTACCATGTTCTTCTGGGATGCCAGACCTCAGGCAGAGATAACTGGCCTTGTGGTACTAGAAAGAGTGAAGCCACAAAATGTTAGCAGGCAGTTGAACCACTGCCTGACCAATGTTAGTAAGTAGATCACCTCTATAAGGGAATGGGTAGCTGGCATGTGCCAGTGGACACCTGGCTCTTTAATGGCAATAGAAGACTCATGATTCCAATTTGACATAACACAAATATTGTTTTAGGATTCTTTGTGTGAAAAGTATGATCCCAATGATACAGGCATGTGCACACCTTTAAGTTAAACTGGAAGGAGTCAGCATGTGTCTGGAAAATTGCAATGATAAGGAAGATAATATCACCCATTTTTATCTGAAAAGATAAAAAGACATGAGTAGAAAAAGTCAGTCACACTAAATAATTGCACCACTGGCATTTAACACCTTTTTATCATACATTGTTTCTGAATTTCATCTTCTGTCAGACAAGACATTTGCTTAGGCAAACAGATGATAAGGGATTGTATTGTTAAACAGTTAATTAGGCAGTGATTGTGATCACCAGTGATGGTTAGGAATAAAAAAAAACTGATTGCAAATAAGACACACATATTAATTTTACAATTCAACAAAAATATGAATAGGAAATTATTGCATGTTAATCAGATATTCAAGCTTTTGTTTGCTTCTCTACATAATTCCCATTTTGAGTTATGACGACTAATTACATGGTCAGGTCAGAATTTGTTTTTTAAAGGCTGTAGAATAAAAAGAAGTAAAAAGCAATCTTGCTGCATGCCTTCAGCGACAGTGGCTGATGTGGGAACTGAATATTGTACAGTGATTCAGTTAAGTTATTGTGGTGGCTCAGTCCTTTCTCCATAATTAAAACCTATATAACAACAATCGGAGTGCCAGCAATAAGGTGCATTAGTATTATCACTTCCTTGGCATCCCAAAAATGTGTGTGTTAGGTTAATCATGTGACTCTGTGTGTGTGTGTGGGTGTGTGTGAGTGGACCCTGACCTAGAATGGCACCCCTAAAGTGGGGTAGCTGTTCAGATTTTCTCTCTCTATACTTTAATAGCCATAATCCTGGAATATCTCTTTTTTCTTGTTTTTCAGGTCCTCACTTTGTGGCAGTGAATAACAAAAATGAAATTGTGGTGACAGATTTTCACAATCATTCAGTTAAGGTACAAATTGCCTATATGCCTATTTTTATGATTTTTTAAAATTTGTATTTATACAAATACTTAATGGTAAAACATATTGTTAAATGACATGGAGCAGTGCAATTCTATCTTTAATTGCTATTTTAATATACTTATTTATTTCTAATTATTTATTTTTTTCTCTAATGCCTTGGCCAGCGCATTGAGCTATATGCTTTGTATGAAAATGTGTTGTAGAATGTTGTTGGTTTCTACTACTAATACATTAATATCTATAATAAGAAATAACATTAGAGGTACCAAAAATAATGAACAATTTCTTAAGAGATACCAAAAATAATGAACAATTTCTTAAGAGGTACCAAAAATAATGAACAATTTCTTACTTCACCCATTTACAAATGAGCTTCACCCACTATAACGTTGTGGTGGGATGGAGCCTATTCCGGGACACCAAAAATAAGCTTAGTTTTTTCTAAGTGCAAAACTTAATTTAAAATGTTTAAATTATATGTATTTGTATTTTAGGTATACAGTGCAGATGGAGAGTTCTTGTTTAAATTTGGGTCTCACGGTGAAGGAAACGGGCAGTTTAATGCTCCAACTGGAGTTGCTGTTGACGCAAATGGCAACATAATTGTAGCAGACTGGGGAAACAGCCGGATACAGGTAACCAAACAGAACTGTATCGTCTCTATAGGTGAAGCTTCAATCTAAAGTAGACCACTTACTTATTGCATGTGTAACTTTTAAATATTTCTGCCATGTCAATGTCAATATGAATAATAGGGCCATGCTACTATATGATACACCATAGGATTCTGCATTTCTTACCTGATACACATGGCTGTCCATTTCTTACCTGATCACTTAATTGACTGCTCAATAATTGACCACTTCACATGTACAAATGCTGCTACCAGTGTATGAAGCCAGCAGACAAATACTTGTGGAGCATATGTTTGGTGATGAGACGAATGGACAAGAATACACATTTAAGTGCCTGTGGATATGGCATTGTGGTGGGTGTTAAATGAGTTGGCAGATTTGCAGGTTCTCATGGATGTTAGTCACAAAGTTACACAGAGAATAGGCCACCATCTAGAAACGACTAGCCAGCAGGAGGTGATTGGTTACAAACAGACAATTATTAAAAGGTCTTGTTGGAGGCTGACATAACTTGCACAGAGTAAGAGATGGTGTACAACTTTTCACAAATTGGGCATAGCAGATGAGGATCCAGCCAAGAAGGCGGTGGTGGTGTTGGTATTAAAGAATGCAGAACACTGGACACTGGAAATATGGCCTGTTTTGATGAACCAATATTCCTGACAAGTCATGGTAATTTGCAATGACTTTCTATTTTCTAACATCATAGTGGCACACCTAACACATTCTTTTTTGAGTCTTTCCAGAATGCACAAGGTGTAAGGCAAGAATCAATAATGGATGTGGCACAATTGTCAGTCAGTCAATCATTTTCTAACCTGCTTCATCCTGAACAGGGTCTGCTGGAGCTTATGCCAGCCAGTATAGGGAACAAGGCATGAGCAAACCCTGGACAGGGCACCAGTCCAACACAGGACAAACACACAAACACACACACATTCACTAGGGCCAATTTAGCATTGCCAATCCACCTTACCTGCATGTCTTTGGACAGTGGGAGGAAACCGGAGAATACTCACGCAGACACGGAAAGAACATGCTAACTCCACTCAGGGAGGACCCGGGACATGACCCCTGGTCTCCTTAATGTGAGGCAGCTGTGCTACCACTGCGCCGTCGTGCCCCCTCCCAGCACAAATGTATAATAATCATTACAGTATATATTACTTGAGGCCATTTAGAAAATCTTTTTCAAATTTACATATAGCTCTTTTTAGAAATATGATTTGATGTATTTGTCATTACAGTGAAGAGTTTTAGGATATAAGGTTTTATTTCACATAGGCATTATAAAGTAGAAATTTTGAAACTGAAAGTATGTTGTTGCTCTTGATAGGACTCTATAGTGCATCTCTTAATTTCAATAAAATCACCCAGTTTCAGTCATCGTACACTGCATTTCCTTCACAGTGTAGTTCTTTGATCAATCAGCATTAAAAACAACAAAGACCTTTAAGTGTCAGCTGAGAGGAAAATGTTCTACAGCAGGCTGAGTCAACATGCCTTTCAAAAAATCTAAAAGCTGCTCTTTGTTGTGATCCCCTGGCGTGTTTGATTTTTCTAAAATAAGAAAAACTGCATTTATTTCCAGATATGTGTATTGCAATAGAAAATTTACAGCGTAACAATTGAATGCACATTGCTATAAACAAAAGATGAAAAATGAGTTCTGTCAAAAATAGAATCAATTCAGTAAATCAGAGTTAAGATTCATTAACTAGTAATGTGACTTTTTATACTTTTACTTTTATTTTACTCTTTTGTTTTACTTCATCATAAAAGCAAACTCAAAAATTTCTGATATGCACATTTAACCCTTTCCAGTCTGGGAAAAAAAACAAAACAAAGCAGTGATACGCACTTAGTATGAGTGACGCTTTCTTTGGTCGCATTTCCTTTCTGTGAAGTGTTTTGAAGAAGTACACAGCAGTATGTAGTGTATGGCACTTTGTAGTCAAGCAAAGCAAAATAGTTTGCCAACTATTTATCTCTGATTTTAACTTTCCAATTGGATTGTATGTTTTTTTAGCATTTTGTGACCTTTCTTTTTATATACATTTTCTATAAATAACCCATATTTTGCTTAAGAAATGATATTGTTAGGGTTAGGGTTACAGAATGTTAGTAATGCTTATTCATTTTCTTTCTTGTCATTCAGAGTGGGTGGATTGGAGGTTTTTCTCACCAAGGAAAAATGAGCTAATGCTATTTATCAGATATTTACCTTCTCAAATGAGCATTTTATTTATTTATTTATTTATTTTTGTTTCTTTTTCTTTTTTGGTCACTGTGCTGTCATGTTGTGATTTTTGTCACTTGGATACAGTGCTGTGTTGCTGGGGATGCGGTTCCCAGAAGTCACACATCTGATGTGCAACGCTTTAAGTTGTCAGCGCCTCATGTCCTACAGCATCCTAGATCCCATTATGCTGTGAGAAGACTCTTTACTAGAACAACAAAAGAATTTTTTTTTTTTTTTTTCCCAGCCTGTCAGTAACACAGATGACACATGCATATGTAATGTATGTGTAGCTGTGCTGTCATCATTCATGGCTTTTTTTTTTTTTTAATATATATATATTTATTTTTCTTTTAAATAGGTTTGTTATAGTCACAGACAAGACCGGGGGAAAACAAAAACAAAAGAAAAAGGAAGAAAGTGGGGAAAGAGTCAGATGGTGGACAATGGAAGAAAAGATAAAAAGGTGGATAGAGAGAGAGGGGTAGACAAAACAAAACACCGACAATCTGCTTCAATACCTGTTGAGAGGAGAAAAAAAAAAAAAAAAACCAGCAGGCAAAAACACAGCAACCAACATCTGTATCAATCACAGTGATTAATAAATATTAAATGCTATTGAACAGCACATAGTACTAATATTACAAGATAGGATTAGAGAGAGCCGCTAGGCAAGACAGTGTGTGTCTATGATTACCTGATTATACACACGTGTTCACCTGTGTGCACACCCGTATATGTGAGCGCACTTGTATTCATAAGGTTCTTCCATGTAAATGTCTAATAGTGTAATAGTGTGTGTGGGGAACAGCAGCCCCGCTCCCCAGGACCCGAAGCAGATATGTAGGAGACCCGTGCCCCAGACATCCAGAGAAACCCACGGACACAGGAGTCCTAGGTGGATCCACGCAGGGATGACAACAAAAGAAATTAATTCCATTCATCTGATTATTGTGGCATTTTTGTCTTTCGTTCTCAGTCTTTTTTGATGATTTTGTTTTGGTTAGAGATTTGTTCTTGGTTTTATAATAGGTACACACTTGTTTTCTGGTCCTCTACTAAGCCGGTTATGTGTTAGACAACTTTTAAAATTACATGTCTTTTATTTATTTTTTTTATTTCCTTTGTTGTTTTTGGGGTTTTATGTATTGGAGACAATGTGTGTCTGCGGTGGGTTGGCACCCTGCCCAGGATTGGTTCCTGCCTTGTGCCCTGTGCTGGCTGGGATTGGCTCCAGCAGACCCCCGTGACCCTGTATTCGGATTCAGCGGGTTAGAAAATGGATGGATGGATGGACAATGTGTGTTTTGTTTATAGGTAACTGAAATAAAGTATGTTTTATTATTTTTATATTTTTACTTTACAGTGATGCCACTTTGTCTTGATTATGGGTGCCAGTTGTTAGGGGGTGCGGTCCCTGAAGTCACAGCATATACAGTAATGTCATCGACACAACACCAGCGTTTTGACTCTTTTAGCATCCAAGGTTTCAGAGAGTAAATGTGATTGTATTGGTGTTTCTGATTGACTTTTGGCTTAAGAATTTCTTGCTGTCTAATTACTGTTTCGGGTTCGCTTAGCGTTTCAGTTTTGGTGTCTGATCCTTGAGTCTCCGGGTTTTGACTTTTGATTTGTTTTG